>NC_135410.1:1452500-1712500 GCF_051989625.1 Stigmatopora argus
CCATGTATGAGCATCATTTTAATGACTTAATAAATAGTTTTCTTAAATTTTTCCATAGATACATACATACATTCATTAAATAATTGTATATGCTGCTCTACTTGTGAAAAATTCAAGTTATGAATCAATTTCTGGAACCCATTAATTTCATAAGTAGAGGTACCACTGTATACAATAATGACCATGTGTTGTAAGATTTCACTTATTGATATATTTTCGCAAAGGTGCTTTTACTTTACGTGGTACACTCCAGCAGAACTTGACAGTCTTCACTTAGGGACAGATTTTCATCTGGCTAGCCAAATCACAATTTTTATAGCCTTTTATAGCTTTCCTATTAAACATCCTCCATGTTAACAGAACTTTCAGATGAAATTACTTCTTTATGTGCAGCGATGCTCGTAGTCCATTAAATTCCCTTTTATTGCTGCTAAATTAGATCCACTTACTCCCTATGGTGCAGGATTTATCAATTATTTTCTGACCTCAGAAAATAAAAATGAAAAAAGGAAAAGGGAGATGCTTAATTCCACCCCCATCACTTTCTGCTGCGACTATAAACAGAATCCATCCAAAACGATCATTGCCTTGCTATAGAAGCAGACAGCAAAGGTGATACACGATGTCATTTAAACTAACACTTATTTTTAAAACATGTTGAGCATTTTCAACTGGAATGTGGAAGGATACTAGATCTCTGACGTCCACTAGCTCGTATCATATCATCATATATAAGATTGGAGGAAGATTGAAGTCAAAACCTGTAAAGCTCTCATCAAACTATTTCACTGAGCATTAAGAAAACAATGTGAGGCCGAAGTCAGCTGGAATACACTCCAGTACCCCACGCAACCCTTACGAGGTACGGAAGATGAATGAATGAATGGACTGTTAGCTAGCAATATATATTGATACATTTTTGATCCACTTATCCTCACAAGGGTTGCAGGGCGTGCTGGATCCTGTCCCAGCTAACTACCGGCACAAGGCGGGGGAGACCCTGAATCATTGTCCAGCCAATCGCAGGGCACAAGGAGACCCACCACCATTCATGCTCACTCATACCTCCGTCTTGGTGGAGGAGTGGTTAGCATGTCTGCTTCAGAGTTCTGAGATTGAAGGTTCAATCTCTTGTGGGTTCTGACCTTCCTGTGCAGAGTTTGCGTGTTCTCCATGGGCCCGTGTGGGTTTTATCTGGATATTCTGGTTTCCGTGAACCTGGACCAGAGACTGTCGTGTGTTCGCGACATTTCAAAGAGGAGTGCTTTGAAATAACTTGTGCTGGCATCATAGACAGTGTACAGGAAACATATTTGTAAAATCAAGAAAATATGACGAAAGGAACCTAGTATATTGCTTGAATTTTAACAAGTTTAGGGAGAGGTCCTGCTGGAGGTCCTGTCTCTGACTTGTTAGGACCATTAAAAATGGAAACATTTCCATTCTTTCTCATATATATCATCCTCAAAACCCAGTGGTGGTCCGTGCATTTTCTCGTAGGGCCTTCAATGAATCAATCCAACCCTCAAAAACTATTTTATGGCTATAAAACCTCGATTGCAGCTACAGCTACGACACATAAAAATAATCAATAAATCAATGTACAAAAATTGGGTAAAATCCACTTCCTAGAAGCATTTAATGATTAAATAGAAATACTGGAGCTTTTCAGACATTACAACCGGGCTAGGGGGGTGATTTTCCCGGGAAAAGACAGCGATCTATGTCAATGGCGTACCGGAAAACATTGCCCCAAAATGGGATAAATCCAGTCAAAAACAGCATTTATTGATTAAATACAAATACTGGAACTTTTTAGACATCAGAACTGGGCCCGGAGTATAATTTCCCCGGGAAAACGACAGCGATGAAGGCCGATACGTCCATACACGAAACGGCAAAAATTGCACTAAAATGGGGTAAAATCCACTTTCTAGCAGCATTTATTGATTAAAAACAAATACTGGAGCTTTTCAGATATTGCAACCGGGCCAGGGAGGTGATTTCCCCAGGAAAAGACAGCGATGGACGTCAATGGCGAAACAGCAAAAAATGGCAATAACATGGGGTAAAATCCACTTCCTAGCAGCATTTAGTGATTAAATACAAACACTGGAGCTTTTGAGATGTCAGAACTTGGCCCACAATTGAAATATTATTTAGGAATATAGCCATACCAAAAATCATTTTTAACTGTACACAATATCCACCATCCTTTCTTTCTTCCTTCTTTTCTATCGCCATCGAAGCTAATGCTGAAAGCCGAGCCTGTCCTGTCGTATTTCTGGCATAGTCCGTCTTGAAAATGGCTTTAAATCAACACAATAATATATTTGCTTGTGCAGCCCGCTCCAAATACAGTTTGGTAGCTCTTGCTAATGACTAGCCTCATAGTTGGTGAAAGCGATGACGTATCCCTCCGCCTGCAACAAGGCAATGACGTATCCCTACGCCCGCGACAATACATTGTGGTGTTGCCAACTCGAAATCTGATTGGTTAAAGCAACAGTCTTATCGACGCTTGTTTAAAGCGGCAGAGCCTGCAGAATTGATTGTGAAGGCTTTGAGGCAGCTTTCTAACCCTGGCAACAAATAATGGCTGAAATGTGATTGGTAAATGCTTCAATATGAAAACACACATCTGGAAGCAGTGCAACCAGGGGGAAAGGAAGCTAACAGACAAGTTGGAATTATTTAATAAGTATTGATGGACAAAATATAATATATGATTCAGATATTTCTTAGGCCAGCAGAGAAGGCCTTGAAGGCCCTGACGGCCCGCCACTGTCAAAACCATATACTGCGAAAACACAAGCATTTTCATTAGATTCAAGGTCTGAATTTCTGAAAAAAGTCAACAAATTGTCTGATAAATTGCTCTCCATTGTTATAATTGTTGAATCAGTTGTCTCCTTAGAATTGTCTACCTGAAATGATATCACTATGATTGGTAAGCAATGGTTTGCCACTGATGATTCTCATCGAAATCTTTGCGGCTGTTATGATCGTGGGCGGAGGGCCCCAAACAGGCACAACGACAACTCTGGTCGTGGTGGCTTTAGTTTATTCAAAATGTACCCTGGCAGGGCAAAGGTAAGAGGGAAGCAGCGTAGGCAGGTCGGTGAACGTGGCGTGGAGGTCAATAGCCAAGAGGTCTGTAAAGAGGTCCAAAGCTAAGGTACAAGATGCGTGGTTGAGATCTTGATCGTGAGCGTGGTCAAGGTCAGTGAACTGATAAAGATCATCCAGCGACGTGGTCATGCTTTGGCTGGCTTTGGTTGGTTGACGACTGATGAGCCACACCTGGCACTGCTTGACCCAGTGCTGGGGCTGTGATTGGCTGACAGGAGCAACCACCCACCAGTCTGGCCCTGGGCCTGACAGCGGCAAAGGGCAAGTAAAATGAGGTTTTCTTCAATAAGTGTGGAAAATATTCAGCAGAGGGTAAGAGGTTATTTCTAAAAAGTAAAATTAAACTAGGTGATCTAGTGGGGAATATTTAGCGCTTCGGTCTCACAGTTCTGAGATCGAAGGTTTGATCCCAGGTCCCTTCCTTCCTGTGTGGAGTTTCCATGTTCTCCCTGGTCTTGTGTTCCTCCCACATAACAAAAATATGCAGATTAGGCTGGTTGAACACTATTAATTGCCCCTGATAATGTGTGTGAGCATGAATGGTTTACTGGGATAGGCTCCAGGCCCCACTGTGAGCCTCGGGAGGATAAGAGGTATGGATAATAAATAAATGAAACTGGTCTCACAAGAACTCATGCAAGTGTGACATGTTAAAATGTTCAGATAGGAAAAGTGCGCTGTTATCATAGGCAGCATCTCGAGTCTCGGCCACCAAATTTTACTCGTATCTCAAATTTCTCGTATGTTGGGGCATTCGTATGTCAAGGTAATGTTGTAGTTGGTCTTGTTGTGAGTTGATGCCATTATTAAACCCAATTTTACAAACTTGACTATAAACTTGTGGACAGAATGTATCTGTGTATTAAAATACATTACAAATTACATGAACACTAAAGCCCTACAGCAATTGTGGGAAGCATTCTGTGATACCTATAATGCAAGCATATTTCTTACAGACATTTTAAGGGTGATGACAAAATGAATGAGGATCCAGGATATGGAACAGTTTCATGGTAAAGATGTCCGTAATGGATAGTCCTTAGGGCCAGAAAGGAAACAAGAAGGCTTCTTCTACTATAATATATGTTGAAGATAAAGAGACATTCACCTCTCCCTAACCTCAGGTGTCAAACGCACATGAAGAAGTGATGCCTTTTCCCAAAGGACAGGGTTTATGATTGTGATTAAATGCTTTTAGTCGACCACTACATTTTCAAAATGGCAGCCACTAAACTATATAGTGAGGATATACAAGGTCATAATCTAAACTCTATATTTTGGCATGTTTTATGCCTATATTGTAAAAATCAAAACCATCAATTGACATAGAGTGTGTTGTCAATTTTAGACAAATTATGTAAATTAAAATAAAGTAGCAAGTGGTTGATCATTATCACAACTTGGAACAAGCAATGCCCAGCAGAAATTAATGGTTTTGTAAGACTGGTTAGGAATAAAACCTGTTCCACTTGTGCATGTCCAGTATCTGCTTATACAGTGCCTCCGCACTTTAAGTGTAACTCACTGTAAGCAGAATTATATTTTTGCAATGGAAATGACTTTCTGACATTGCAGTTTAAATCTAAAAGCCAATGGCTGTAGTTTTACTAGCACACCAGTCAAAGACCCCAGAGCTGCACAGCCATGACTAGAAGTACTGGTTTCCTCAGATTTCAGATGACACATTTCCAAAACCACTAAGAATAAAAAAAAGAATGCAAAGATCATTCATTTTATCATTATTAGAATAGTATTTGATGTTGGATTGATTTATTTGTAAATTAAAGAAGAAGATTGAAGACAATCTCACTCCACATCAGAAGCACTTCATTTCTTGTGAGGTTTTTTTTTGTAATTCTGAGTCTCGGGATTCTAGGGTGCAAGAGGGATAAAAAAAATACGATAACATGTAACATATTGAAAAACAGTCAGTAATTTTTACACGAACGTTTAAACCAAAATGGACTGCAGAAAGAGTGAGAAATTGATATCCAACTGATTTTGTTGTTGTTGCCGAGATGACTTTTTCTACGTTCTAAGTTTTATTTTTTTCCTCTGTAAGTAGACCTAGAACATTCCATTGTACGTGAACACGTGTATAGAGAAAAAGGTTGATCAAGGTGTAGTGGATGGTGATTAGGGTGGCCAACTGTGCGTTCATTCATTCATTCATTTTCTAAACCTCTTATCCTGACAAGGGGCCCAGGGGTGCCGGAGCCTTTCCTAGCTGACTACGGGCATGAGGCGGGGGACACCCTGAATTGGTGGCCAGCCAATCGCAGGGCACGAGGAGATGGACAACCATTCACATCTCATACCTAGGGGAAATTTAGTGTTCAACCAGCCTACCATGAATGTTTTTAGAATGTGGGAGGAAACATGTATGTTCTATTGCATCTGTATATTTATGTTCGGTTGAAGAGCAATATGCATCCACCAGTTAAGGCTTCCTTTATAAGGTTCAAGTAACTTTCAGGAAGACCAGAAGTGTCTCAAAATAACTTTGAAATGACTTGTTCTTAGTGTGTGAGGCGTGTAAAATTCATTCATTCAACACCGTACCGTTTACCCTCACAAGGGTCATGGGGGTTGCTGGAGCCTATCCGAGCCAACTACCAATACCAGGTGGGGGACTTGCTGAATTGGTGGCCAGCCACTCCCAGGGGACAAGGAGACGGACAATAATTCATGCTTACACTCATACCTAGGGGTTATTTAGAATGTTCATCCAGTCTACTAGGCATGTTTTGGGTTGTGGGAGGAAACCCTCATGAGCCCGGAAGGAACACGCAAATTCTACACAGGAAGGACCAAACCAGGGATTGAACCACAATCCCAAAACTGTGAAGCCGACCCACTAACCGGCTCGCCTATGTGCGGAAAATGAAATTGATAATGACTATGGAATTAATATGTGATCTTAGATGTGAATGGCTCTGTGATTGATTGTTGATGGTGGTTTGTTGAGACACACATACACACAACAATGGTATTGTCAATAGAGAGATGCATTCATTCATTCATTCATTCATCTTCCATACTGCCCATCCTTGAAAGGGTTGCAGGAGCCTAACCCAGCTGTCTTCGGGCGAAAGGCAGTCTACATCAGTGTTTCCCAACCACTGTGCCACGGCAGACTGCTGTGCCGTGAGCAATGGTCAGGTGTGCCGAGGGAAATTGCAAAAACTCATATAATGTAATATTCAGAGAGAAAAATTAATATGAATATAACGAGAGTAAAATTGAACTATTACAAGGTTAAAATCAAGATAAGATGCGGAAATATGAACATTAAATTATAGATTATACTATTACAAGATTCAAATTGTGAAACAGTCATTTTGTTGCTTATTATTCTCTAACATGAACCGGAAGTTTGCCATCAACTTTTGGCGATGTAATGTCTGTGTGAGGACAAATTTCTTTTGCATAATATTAGGAGATTTAAGTATTATTTGGAGAAAAGTCATAAAATTATGTGATAAAAAACATTACTTATTTGTGCATCACTCAAACCAGAAATTGTTCAGGTTCCGCACACATCAACCCGTGGTGATATTAGGTCAGTGTGAAAAATTTGATTTTGGAGGTTTATGTGATTCCTGCTGATAAAAAAATTGATGGAATGACTATTATTAATATAGGTGACATAGTTTTAAATTAAAAGATTTTCAGATGGTGGTATCCCTTGAGATTATTTCAATGCAAAAAGTGTGCCGAAGCTCAAAAACGTTGGGAAACACTGGACTACACCCTAGTCTGATCACCAGTCAGTCGTAGGGCACACAGAGAGACAAATGACCATCTGCACTCCCAATCATAACGCCACCAGTTGGAATTGAAACCTTGCCTGCTCGCAACGAAGTCAGGCAAGAGAACCTCTACACCACGAGGCGGCTAGAGAGAATCACAATCTATTAAACGTTACACCTCCTTAAATGCACATTATATTACTCCGTTGTCCCTTGTTTAATACTTGAGAATATATGTTTTATTTGTAAGATATGCCATGCTTTGTAGCCATCCATTTATTCTCCTTATCTCTCATTGTCTACGTTGCATATGTATGTTCTTGTCCATAACTCAAGCACATTTTCAGGAACATTTCCATGCTTGCATGCATATTGCATGACAACACGTATATTTAAAGTGGTGTCTGGAGACCATTTTTAAACTTTCTAAAACAACCATAGATTCACAAAACATAGACACGCTCACATACATGAAAAAAGAGTACCAATCCATCATTTAGATAGTACAGCTGCATTGTATCTAATAGTGGGTAAAAATACTTGGGTCAGCTCTTTATGTCTTTGGGCATAATAAGGAAGGGAAAAATGGTACAGACAGTTTGATCCCACACTCAATGGGCAGAGGCTCTCCATTACCTGACTGAAATAGACATTTCCCATGAGACCCCTGGCCTCATTGAGTGGGTGAGGTGGGGACTGTAATTATATCTTGGGCAAAACCCTAAATCGTAACACATTAGTTTGTTTGAAAAGCACAGCAGCAGTATCCTCAATGCGTCTCATGCAGCCCATATCCTGCGTCATGTTGACACATTGGCACTGTTAACTGTGTGCTGATTTATTAGTGTTTTAATTGTCTGATGTTATGTTGGTTTTGGCCCGAACAGACAAAGAAAACAGCCTTTATTTATTTACCCAAATAGACACTACCTCAGGGACCTTTTAAGTCTCGTGTCATTAATATAATTTCATAGGTCATATCATGGCATTTCTGGGTCAAATTTGGAGAGATATCTTCTCCAAAGGTTTGCCAAGATATCTTTATCCCACATTAGATGTCGGGCAGTTGGTTGAGAATTAATTAACGCTGTTGTGGCTCGCAGTGCTAGAATGAAATATTCCATAAAAAGCCTTGTTTTCATTCATTCCTTCCTCTTTCCTTCCGTCCTTCCCTCCGTCCTTCCCTCCCTCCTTCCCTCCATCCTTCCATCCCTTTCAAGATGATTGGTTCACAAATGACGGAGTAAAATTCCTAAGGTTAATTCCACAAAAAGAACCAGAAGAACACAACAGCAAATACTTCAGTGGCGCCTTGACAGGCCTTCAGCCTGTATAAATACACTGCAGCAATAGAGCATTTTTTATTCATCTTTCAGTGGTTTAGCAACTGATGCAAAATATGGATACGCTTCCATAGCAGCGACATATTGTAGACAGGTAAACAGTGAATACCACACAAATGAAGTGCTAAAAATGGCTAAAGTTCCATTAACCCAAACTTGGATGAATTCAAGGTCACCAAAGTTGCCTGCTACCTCTAATAAGATTTGTTTCTGCTAATTTGAGGGTTGAGGATGTGAAAAATAGCATCATTTATTTTCCCATTCTTACAGTATTCATTAAGGCAGCAAGATAGTTTTACATTGATATTTACTAATCAATACAGCAGCCGCTCAGAGGCAGCGTAAATAGACTTTACTCAATACAAAAGTTTTATCGCAATAACAGCCCTCTGTGTCAATATGACATGGGAATACGCATTGATGCAGATGTCTGCAAATATCCTCTAAAATACATTTGTGTTTCAAGTTAATTCCCCCAAAAAACCTTGCCATACAGTGCAACAAAAAGACTCCCAAAAACAAATAATGATAATAAAATATCAGTTTATTATGCATTTAAAATGCTGCAAAGAGGGTTTTGGACTTGATATATCTCTGATGGTTCATTTATTCATTCATCTTCCATACCGCCTATTCTCGAAAGGGTTGCGGGTGTTGCCGGAGCCTAACCCAGCTGACTTTGAGCAAGAGGCAGACTACACCCTACACTGGTCCACAGTCAGCTGTAGGGAATCTCTGATGGTTTTGTCTGCGAGAATCTGCGAGTGCGAAATAGATCAAAATGATGCAATTGGAGGTGTTAGTGCAAAACATAGCCATATATATTAAGTGTTGTTCAAGTGTTGTTACTTCTCAGAAAAAGTAATTAAATTACATTACTAGTTACTCAATTATATTCCTTTACTTTCAAGAAGAAGAAAAAAGTATAAAATATTTTTGGCTGGACACCAATTCCAAGTGCCACATGTCACATTTTGACCCAGGTTAGCTAAATGATTATAACCGGTCCCACCTGCTTGTTTAGAACCAAAAGACAATTGTTGCTGACGGTCAATTTCAAAAGAAAGGCTGACGAATTTGACGAATGTTTGGGTGTTACCGTCAGTTTTTCTTACTTTTTCCTAACAGGCATACTCCTGCTTCTGTATATATTATACATTCCTTTTTGCATCCTTCACATACATTTGCACCGTCACTTTTCACCAAATATGCCAAAAAAGAGTTCTCATTTGGTATCGAGTTGGGAAAGGCGTAAACAATTGAAGCGCACCAAGATGGCAGCACAATCTTCTGCATTCCAAAGTGGTGGCGAGGCTTCGACCTCGACGGTCATCTATAATCCTTATAAAGCGTGATATATGGATGGGTGCCATCCATATATCTTGCTTTCTAAGGATTATGGAATAGATAAAGAGTGATTTATGGATGGGTGGATGTTTTATAACTCCCGTCACGACAGAAAAAAAAAGTGTTCCGGGGAGCACCTAGAACCTCGCTGGCGGAATTCTTCCGAAAATTATGTTTGTAAATGACGTGGAAAGGTGTCGTACCTTACAACTAAATTGGGTCAGTGCAGCCAACAGCATTGTGTCTCGCCGAGTCTTCCCGAAATGACAGGGAAAAAAGTGTTTCGGGGAGCACCAGGAAACTCACTGTTGTTTGTAAATGACGTGGAAAGGTCTCCTAAGTTACGACCAATCAGCCACGCGTTGCGTTTAGGCCACATCATGTAAAAACAACGATTCACACATCAACTCTGCTTTCAGCTTTAACAAATAAATGTTGAGTTTACACACTTAGAGAAGTTGAAGAAATTCAATTACTCGTCTATTTGGATCCGACAACTGTTTCTGGTCGCCATAAAAAAATTCAACTCTCTACATTGCACGGTTTGGATAAACGTAGCAAGACAATCTTAACACACACACACACACTCACACGCTTTATACGGATTATAGGTAATTAACAATCATACACTAAACACTAAGCAGAATACATGAATAAATGGTATAGGTTTTTTTCTTATGCCACACATACCGTATTTTCTCGCATATCGACCGCGTATTTTTTCACGTTTTATGCAAGATATGTTTTTTGTCTTTCTTGAATTTAATGCCTGGACGTTAAAATAAATTTTGTTTAGTGTTTTATCTGTTTATCTTTTCTCTATTTTGAAATAAATAACCGTATCGGCCACATTGTCTTGCATTATGGCGTGTGGTCTTTGTTACTTTGCAGTTTTGTACATGTCAAGTCTTATTTGTGCACATAAAAGCCTTACTCTTGATTCAGTCATCATATTTTTGAGTTACAAATACGGTGTATATGTGAGAGTATACGATAATCTTTGATGCATCCAGAATATTAGCTTCTATTTTTTTTCTTTTTTGTGGCAGTATTCAGGTTTCGCCTTTTGTAAAATAGGCACACTGTCAAAAGTGTAAAACAGTTTTAACTGATGCCATTTGTTTTTAGGTTTTGACACCTCTTAATGGTAGTTAAAGAGCTCTTCACTGTCAGACCCAGCACCTGATGGATCAAGCAGTACCAGGTGTGGCTCATCAGTCGTCAAGGACTATTTAAGCCAACCAGAGCATGACCACGTCACTGGACCATCAGTTCACTGTAAAGTACCCTCTCGCTCCACCTCTTTGTTTGCCTCACCTGATCTCCGACTTTTTGTTTTGTTCCCAGGACCTTGACCACTCTCACGACCACGGACCACGGTCACGATCTTAACCACAACCACGCATCTTGTACCTTCGCTTTGGACCCCTCTACGGACCTATCGGCTATCGACCTCCAAACCACGTTCACCAACCTGCATTGTCTGCTTATCCTACCTCATATCTAGTTTCCATGTTCAGTTCCTCGTTACCCCATGTCATTCCCCATCAGATTTGAACCAACTCCTTATTTTTGGAAGATTCCTGCCCTTAAGTAATTAAAGTTTTTCTGAGAGCACTCCCTCCAAGTCCTTGACTGCTTCCCTGCATTTGGGTCCAACGACAATGCCAAGCTTTCATAACATTCACACATCCTTAAAACGTGCATTATTCACAAAACTAATTTTGTTCATTTTGTCTAGTAAAGGAAAAGCATAAGCAGCTCCAATTTAGACCCTTGGGTAGAGGAGGCTCACGTAGAGGTGTTGTGTCCATAAATGTAACCCCCAGTAAGTGACCTTTGAACAAGCCTCAGGAGCAATCGACAGAGCAGGCAATAAAAAAAATAAAAAAATAAAAAGCATAGATGGCTGACAAAGAGGTGTCCATAAATGTGCACCCTGAGTATGTGACCTTTGAACATGCCTTGGGAGCATGTCATAGAGCAGTCAAAAAAAGTTTAAAAATGATACAATGCCTTACATGGTGCCATCCTAATAAGTTTCTATTGATAAAAGAATATAGTATGATAAGCAATCATAACACCTTGAGAAATTTCAATATATCGATTATAGTATCAGAAATAATTTATTGTCAAGCAAGGAATTACATTATCATGATCATCATCATCATCATCATCTTCCATACCGCGCATCCTCGAAAGTGTTGCCAGGGTTGCTGGAGCCTAACCCAGCTGACTCCGGGCGAAAGGCAGACTAAACACTAGACTGGTCACCAGTCAGCCGTAGGGCACACAGAAAGACAAATGACCATATGCACTCACAATCATACCACCACCAGTGGGAATTGAGCCCACACACCGCAGTCAGGCGAGTGAACCTCTACACCACGAGGCAGGTGGGAGTTATATACGTGAAGGAAAAAATAATGTACATGCACCCATCTTTAAAATGGGGAGAAAAGTAGTAACTGTCCTTACAAAGGCCTCACCTTGTGAAATGTTTAGATTAGGAAACACTTTGTTATGTAAACTGTTGTTCCAATATACAAAAATGTGTCCAAATTATGAAACATCAAAAGAGGTCTGACATTTATATTTAACAAGCAAATGCTGCAAACACTTGCCAAACACTGACTTTCTGCAGGCATCATTTAAGCTATGCTCAATAGAGACCCTTCTACCCAGCAAAACCCACTTACTTCACAATATTACAAACATGGTGCAGTCCTATCTGCCCTCAAATGCTCTATACAGAATATCACGTGGCCCGTATGGCACCAATGTGACGAGAGAGTTTTCTCATGTTTCCCCTGTTTTGTATACATGCGTACATTTGATATTTCATGCATAATTTGTATACTTTTGTCATGTTTAATAATAATAATAATCGGACATAGGCCCTGTCGTCATTATGAACAACACAAAAAAGCCTACTTGTCATCACACGCAGAAACTGCGTGTGACGAAATTGGTGGTGCTTCTCCATAAGCTGCGTTTACTCGGCAAAAGACCTAAATAAGTGCAAGTGACGGACTTGTAATTTGGCATTCTGCTGTTATGAATACAGGTCACTTACCTCTCACTGTCTTTCACTTACCTTCAGTCAGCTAGTAGGAGGCAGATCACCACCCAAACATCTTTTCATATTACCGCAGAAGGTACTGTGTGTTATGTTACCGCAAGTTTAGATTTCTGATGGATGTGGGGAAAAAACTGTCCTTAAGCCTATTTGTCCGTGCTTTGTGGGACCTATAGCGTCTGCCAGAGGGCAGCAGCTGGAACAGATTGTGACCAGGGTGGTAAGGGTCCCCTATGATGTTCTTGGCTCTGCTGAGGTAACGAGGGCTGGCAATGTCTTCCAGTGAGGGCAGAGAGCAGCCGACAGTCCTCTGGGAAGTGTAATGGTAGGCTGGTTGAACCCTCTGAGTATGAATGTGAGCGTGAATGGTTGTCCATTTCCTTGTGCCTTGGAATTGGCTGGCCACCAATTCAGGGTGTGCCCTGCCTGGTCCCCTTTGTAAGCTAGGGATATTCTGTAGCATGCAGCATCCTCCTCTCTCCCACTTCCTCCACAGAGTCCAGAGGAGAGTCCAGAACAGAGCTGGCCCTCCTGATCAGCTTATTCAGCCTGTTCCTGTCCCTCTGCGTGCTCCCGCATCCCCAACAGACCACTGCATAAAACATTGTAGATGCCACCGCAGTGTTGCGAAAGGTACTCAGCAGTGTCCTGCACACTCCAAATGACCGTAGTCTCCTCAGTAGGTAGTCTGGCCCCTCTTGTACTGGTCATCTATGTTTGTGGACCAGTCAAGTTTGTTGTTGAGGTGAACACCCAGGTACTTAAAATTCTCCACGATTTCAATGTCTGTACCCTGGACGTTCACTTGAGTGGTCTGTTGGGGCTACCTCTGGAAATTGATCACCATTTCCTTTGTCTTACTGGCATTAGTGTAGAGGTAGTTTCGCCTACACCAGTCAACAAAGGCTGTGATTACTCCCTTGTACTCCAGTTTGTCCATCAGTCGTCCACCAATAGCGGTGTCATCAGAGAACTTCTGGAGGTGGCAGGTGTCTGTATTGTGTCTGAAGTCCGATGTGTAGAGGGTGAGGAGGAATGGGGAGAGTGCCATGCCTTGTGGGCCTCCCATGCTGCAAACTACGGCCTGAATGCTCTTCCTCCAAAAATAAGAACTAAAAATGTTAGAAGCAGCTAGTGTATATTCCACAAACTGCGGTGTCAGTTATTCATCCTATTACAGTGGCAGACTCAAATATATTTATCACCTCTTTTCTTATAAACCACTTCACAAGGTCAGGAGAATCTCATCCTCACTATCTCCATGACTGCCTTTACCAATAACCCAGCTTTGGCATGTATCCTTGTGAACTGTATTATTGTCTGAGGTCAGGTCATCATGACATTTGTGAGTTTTGTACAATTTAAGACGCGTCAAAATAGAAGCCAAGTTGTTTGAATTGATGTGGAATTTGTTCAAACATCTTGGACTTGCTCCGCTTTTTAGTATTGTTAGTCCCCGCTCTCTCTGATCGGCATGTGACACCTATGGTAATGAAAACTACCATTGTATTAAACTCAGATAACAAATGTCAGTGTGTTTAGAAAACAACTCACACAAATTTATCCGTAAGAGTCTGATGAAGACAGCCGAGAGCTTAATTTAGAAGCATAGTAGCAATGACTACATTGGGAGAAATAACCTTTGCTGTTACAGGCGTCAACCTTGGGAAGCCTGTGTTGCCAATCTGCATTGAAGTCAAAGGGGTCATCATCTTTCCTCAGGATATGCCTCAACAGCCTTCCTCACTGTCAGAGAAGATCGAGGTTCCAAGTCACTTCGGGTTATAATGAATCATACATTACTTTACAATGAGCCATGCAACCATGTCACTTACCTCATTAACATTCATTTGTCTCCTTTTGCAAAACACTGACTTGATGGATAATTTGTTAAATTGACAATAAAACATCAGTGGTAACATCCAAATATCATATCACTAAAAAGGAGATGTTTCTCTGACTACACGCTCAAAATTCACACCTCCATAGGATTTGGATTTCATTTCATAACCCTGAGGATGAGATATCCGAGCTGGGAAAATGGTGGCATCAACTGATAGGTTTTTGTTTTTGGTCTCTTTTCGAAGGCAATTGTCAAAGGACAACTGGACCTCAAATCAAAAATATGATTGGCCAATTTGTTGAAATTACATTTGTTTTGTATCTGTACCTCAAATAAATCTAAATCCTTCATGATGAACCTCTTTGGAAGATTTGGATTCGGGATTTGGATTCGGGATTTGGATTCAGGATTTGGATTTGGGATTTGGATTTGGGATTTGGATTCGGGATTTGGATTCGGGATTTGGGAAGGTATCGATTTAGGATATATATTTAGGGTTTGGTTTTAACATTTAAATTCATGATTTAATCACTTAAATGTGAGACATTGCCGTCGTTTTAGCCAAGCACAGCTTTACCAACAGCGCCCCATATTCCATTGCCAGGTGGAAACTGAAGGGGTTAACTTTTAGTCATTGATGAGTATCAAAGTGTTTCGGGGATAACCTCTCTTATATTGAATTAAATGCTTCATAAGTCATTAGACAATGCTTTAAAGTGTAGAATATTATCCAATGATCCAATTTAAAAACTAAATTCAATGTTGACTCATGAATATTAACAAAATTTGCGATTAGTGAACCCTACTTGAGCTGCTGGTTTTAATTTTCATAGTAGTGGCAAGAAAATCTTGTATTGGAATGTGTATATTTGAAGTCATTTTTATGGAGCCATTGATGATGACAACCATTGGAACTAATGATTGAAACAAACTTTAAAGTCTTTCTAGAAATAGCTGCAGGCCATGACTTCATCATTTCCGCCTGCTCGACACATCATAAAACAAAGAGACACGTTCTGGTATCTTCATCCATATGTATCGCATCCTCATGAGCCCATGAGCGCATGAGTTATTTTCCTTAATACCTCAGGTATATATCACAATGAATTATTAAAATAGGGAATGGGCCTAGAAGAACTAACACATACCACTGACAGCATTTGTAAGATTTCATGTAAATCAGGAAAGGCACAAAAGGGCGGAAAGCCACACAGTTTTCACGAATCAGAAAATAACTCAAACACACTTCATTGATATTACTTGATTAACTCGGTATCAGTCTCATCCATCTTAAAACTTGCTCCAAAAGATAAGCAACCATTTTCTTGAGGGAACTCTTGCTCGAATGTTTGCTTCCTTCTAAATGTAATGCACGGTAGATTCATTCATGATCCATTAGATGACGCGGGACATTTAAGAGGCATTTTCAACACCAATTCAAAATCCAAATGATGATTATTAATGATTATAAATGATATTTTTTCTCTCGTAAGTGCTCACAATACATATTGCAGTGGACTGCTTCTCCTCCACAGTCTAAATTGACTGAATTTTCAGCTCATTAACAGGTCGCTAAATCGAACCGGAGCCACCACAACAGCAACGGGGCACCACCACCCGGGCCGGGCCTCCCTTGTCTAAATGTACACCAGAAAAAACATGCTGTAAGCTAACACTTCTATTGCTCACAGGGGTCAGTATATTGACAGGCGTCTGCGAGGGGACCTGATACTGGCCTACAACATCCTCCACGGTATCTACAGCATGCCCCGCGACCTCTTCTTCACGCCCGCACCTGATCGTGGTCTGAGGGGTCATCCGTGGAAGCTGTATCCTCGCAGGTTCCGGTTGAATCGGCGGAAGGCTGCTTTTTCAGTGCGCATCGCCGGTCCTTGGAACCGGCTTCCGCAGAGTGTGGTCGAGAAGCCGACGGTCGCCCAGTTCAAAAGGGCTCTGGATGACTTTTTGGCCGTGAACCAGTGACTACACCGCGTTTTGTTGCACATTTCTTGTATCTTGTTACATGGCCCTTAGCCTGGTGCTTTTTCTTGACAATAAATTGAATTGGAAAAAAAAATTGAATTGCTGTAACCACCGAACTCAGCTCATATGCTGACTGCCAGCAATCAGCCGCTGTAAGGGCGGAAGCAGGCACGCCAGGCAGTGACCGAAATATAGCTAGTGGTAAGACTAATTTCTCTTTGCTAGTAGTAATTAAAGTAATGTAAAAATTACTATTTCTGAAAGTACGTACCATAAAATATTTCTTTGAGTAATTACACTAAAACAAATTCATGTATTTTCAACAAATACCAGTTTAACTTTTCAGTCTTTTGCATCTTTACATTCTTTTTTCTGACATTAACCTTTACATAGTGGACTTATTTTCACATATTACGGAACTTTGGCAGCAGTACATGGCACTACATGATGTCACATTTCCCCATTGTTTTTTTCTTGTGTAAGCACTTGTCTCAAACATGGCATAACAGTTACTTCAGGGCTATTTTTTACGTGCCAAGTTAAAACCCACTTTGTTCAAAATTTTGCTTTGCAAATGCTTTGCATTTAAAAATAAAATACAATATTTATTTGGAATTAAAACAAAATGTTTACAGAAAAAAAATAAGATAAGGTTAAACATTTGAATCAGTACAAGATTTCCGTTGTGAATGCAAAAAAATGAAACAAGATATGATATTTTATGACATTCATTACTAGAGACAAAAGATTTCTTTGGGTCATAAATTAAGAATGTTTAGAAATAATTTTAAAACACGATTTACTATGGCGAATGTGTGGAGGGAGTGGAGACTTTGAAATTCCTACGGGTCTACATCTCTGCTGATCTCAATTGGGTGGCAAACACCACAGCATTCGTCAAGAAGGCGCAGCAGGAGCTACATTTCCTGAGAGTACTCAGGAAGGAGCAACTAAACACCAACCTGGAGTGGGTGATCAACACAGCCCAAAAGATCATCAACTGCCCCCAACCAACCCTGTCCAGCATATACAAATCCCGGTGCCGTAGAAGGGCAGAGAGCATCATAAAAGACAATACGCATGCCGCCTTCCACAACTTCAACCTGCTGCCCTCTGGAAGACGCTACAGATACATAACAGCCAAGACAAACAGACTCAAGGACAGTTTCTTCCCAAGAGCTGTCACCATACTCAACTCGAGTTCTGCAACGAGGACCTAATCAAGACTAATGGCGGGACACTTTAGTCAGTTTGTACCACTTACCCATGTTGACTACTACTAATACTACTTATCCACTTATTTATCTACTACGTCTGGCACAAAGTCAGATGGGATAGGCTCCAGCCCCCCGGGACCCTAGTGAGCATAAAGCGGTTCAGAAAATGAGGTGAGATTTATCTATTACAATATATTAGCCTTACTATATATTAATTATCTATGTGTTTGTTTGTTGTTGAGTCCATAGACTCAGCGAGTGGTGCACGCTCTACAACTCGGCGCTGAACGTCTCCAAAACCATGGAACTCATCCTGGAGCACTTCACAGAAAATAACCCAAAGAAGATGTGGCATGGAATACGCCACATTACTAATTAGAATGACAATAACGTGTCTGTTAACGCAGATGCCTCACTAGGAGAGGGACTGAACAGTTTCTTTGCTCGCTTTGAGGCTGACAAATCAGCGCCAGTCTCAACACATCCAGCATCACCCTGCAGCAGTACACTGAAGCTTCAGGAACATGAAGTGAGACAGGTACTGCGGACTGTGAACACCAGGAAGGCTGCTGGCCCTTATAGAGCAAATAGATCCACTGAGGATGACATCGCCGTAGCTCTACACACAGCACTGAGCCACCTGGAGCACCATGGGAACTACGTGAGGATGCTTTTCATTGACTATAGCTCAGCCTTCAACACTATAATACCGGACATTCTGGCGGACAAACTCCCACCTTGGACCATCCTCTTCCATCTGCTGCTGGATTAAGAACTTCTTAACCAACCATCCACAAACTGTTAGACTTGGCCCCCACCTCTCTTCTTCCATTACACTGAGCATTGGCTCCCCTCAAGGCTGTATACTGAGTCCTCTTCTGTACTAACTCTACACATACGACTGTACCCACCAGTCTAACTCCATCATCAAATTTGCCGATGACACCACTGTGGTTGGACTCATCTCAGGAGGGATGAGTCTGCCTACAGAGATGAGGTCAACAAACTGTCTTCGTGGTGTTTGGTGAACAATCTCTCACTAAACACCACGAAAACTAAAGAAATAATCCTGGACTTTTGCAAACGCAGCACACATCTGGCCCCACTCCTCATAAATGGAGTATGCATAGACAGGGTCCAGTCCTTCAAATTCCTGGGGTTCCACGTCACGGACAAGCTCTCCTGGTCTACCAACACCACGGCAGTGGTGAAGAAGGTCCAGAAACGATTTGTGGGATCTGAGGGTACTCAGGAGGAACAACTTGGACACTAAGCTTTTTGTAACCTTCTATAGAGCCACTGTGGAGAGCATCCTGGTATACTGCATTACAGTATGGTACGCTGGTAGCACGGCAGCAGACAAAAAGGCCATGCAGAGAGTGATCAACACTGCCCAGAAGATCATCGGCTGCTCTCTGCCCTCACTGGAAGAAATTACCAGCCCTCGCTACCTCAGCAGAGCAGGGAACATTGTCAGGGACCCATACCACCCTGATCACAACCTGTTCCAGCTGCTGCCCTCTGGCAGACGCTACAGGTCTCACAAAGCACAGACAAATAGACATAAGGACAGGTTTTTTTTCCCCGCAGCCATCAGGACTCTGAACTTGCGTTAGCACGACACACAATCCCTTCTGTGCAATATCTTCGGGGTATGCAATAATAGCTTAGATTGCACAATATTTTAGAATTTACCTTAACAGGATGTGACTCTTTATATTTTTATATTACTTATTTATGTTCTTTTACTGGGAAAATGCACTTTGTGGAGTAGCACCACCAATTTTGTTATACGCAGCTGCTTATGATAACAATAAAGGCTTTTGATTGATTGATTGACTGGACTTCAAGACGGAAGATATATATTACAGCATGCCAAGTAAAAATGTTACATTAATTGAATTAAATGTGGAATTCAAAGGTCCACCTTTTTTTAAACAGTAAAAGAGGATGTCTCCTCAGACATTCTTCTTCAATGATGAACTGAAAGTGCCCAGCTTCAAGGTTCACAAGGATCATCTAACGCTCATCATGTGTGCGAATGCTGCTGGCTGGCTTCATACTAAAGCCAACTTTAATGTACAAGTTCGACCGTCCTCATGCTTTGAAAGACAAGAACAAAGCCAGACAGCAAGCCTGTCTGCTGGATGAGCAACAGGAAAGTTTGGATCATGAAAGCCCTCACAAAGAACTGTTTCTTAAACCGTTACTTCAGGAACGTGAAGCTACATGTTAGCTTTATTGTTATTATAACTTTGCTTGAAATATAATCATTATATATATGTGCTTGCAATGAAGCTTAGTAACATTAAAAAAGGTCGCTTTAGTACATCTGCTTGCAACCGTGATAAACAAAGGAAAATGTCTCTATCCGTCTGGACTTATCAAAGTTGTTTTGAAACTTCGACTTCTCACACGGATCCGAGAGGACTCCTAAATTGTTTTGTAACCTCAACTTCTCACATGGTCACAAGCTCACACTGAAGATCCGGGAAGGACTCTTAATTGTTTTGACTTGGATCTCGGCCCAGGTAGCGATACCGCTCGCCCTCCAAAAGGACGTGTAATTGTTTTAAAATGGATGCTTGCTTGTTTTAACTCTAATGCAATTGTTTTTATTTCTGACCTTAATTGTTTTGAATAGAGGATCGCTCGGTTTACCTCTTATGCAATTGTTTTGAATAGATGACCTTAATTGTTTTGACTCTAATCCAATTAAATGGGCAGGAGAGGATTCAATTCTTTAGAATGATCTAGGACGAAGGCGAGTCAGGATCGATTCTCTCTTGGAAGATAAAGCAGAATATGCCTCCGATGTCTTCCTTATCTTAAAGTGTATCTATTGGTGAACCCAACACTACACCTCACGGAAAGGTCTGGACCGTGCAGTAGGATTGGGACTAAAAGTCCCTTGTTTTTTTATTTTAATTTGTATAAAGCAGGGAGGAACTATTTTTACTGTTAGTACAGTAATTAAATTATTCATTCATTCTTTCATTCATTCATTCATTCATTCTTCTTCCATACCATCCATCCTCGAAAGGGTTGCATGGGTTGCTGGAGCCTAACCCAGCTGTCTTCGGGGGAATGGCAGACTACACCCTGGACTGGTCGCCAGTCAGTCGTAGGGCACACAGAGAGACAAACGACCATCTGCATTGCCAATCATGCAGCCACCAGCGGGAATTGAGCCCGCACCTGCTCACACCAAAGTCAGGCGAGTGAACCTCTACACCCCGAGGTGTAACCAGTAATTAAACTATTTACATTTTTTAGATATAGAATATATTTAGATAAATAATACATTACAGTCTTCATATGCTTATAACTGTAATATTTAATAAATACTCTTTTGATAATTGTATTTGTGTAATTGTATTTTTGTATAGGCGCAAAAACATGTAGTATGGTGGAAATGATATGGGATTTTCTATTACCTTGGCCATGTCCGGTCTACATTATTAGTGAAATTCGAGGTATTGCTGTGGAATGTAACATCATCACGTTATGACTTAAAATCAATAGTATCACAATCATTAACAGTCAAAGTTGGAAGGTTCCCCTGAAAAGCTAATTGAAGCTTATTCACAAAAGTTTGTATTATATTCTCAAGCGAACAGGTGCACAGGTATTCTGGGGATGTGCATTAACCATATACTGCATTGACTGGGGGCGGCCCCGCGGCTTGACTTGAACGTCGGCTTCACAGTTCTGGGGTCCTGGATTCAAATCCAGGTCGGTCCACCTGTGTGGAGTTTCCATGTTCTCCCTGGGCCTCTGTGGGTTTTTCCTAGATACTCCGGTTTCCTCCCACTTTCCAAAAGCATGCCTGGTAGGCTGATTGGATACTCTAAATTGCCTGTAGGTATGGGAGTGAGTGCAAATGGTTGTCCATCTGCTTGTGCCCTGCGATCGGCTGGCCACCGATGGAGGGTGTCCCCGGCCTCTCGCCCAAAGTCAGCTGGGATAGGCTCCATCACCCCCCGCGTCCCTAGTGAGTATAAGAGTATAAAAGAGCCAGGCTTCTCGCATGGCAAGCGAGAATTCCACCACTGAACTACCAATGATAGATATTGATCTAAGCCATGTGAAAATGTGTAATTCATTTCATTATGTAGAATTCAAAAGTCCAGATTCTTTAAAAAGTGAAAGTAAAATGTAACCTCATCACATTGTGACTTAAAATAAATAGTATCACAATCATTAACGATCGATCAATAAAGCTAGTTTACTCTAAGAAGCTAATTGGACCTAATTGACGAAAATTCATTTCAATTTCTGAAGCACAGTGAACAGCCATTCTGGGCATGTGCATTCAACATATTCTGCATTGACTGGGAATCAGACCCATGTATCTTGCATGGCAAGCAAAAATTCTGCTACTGAACTATCAATGACATATATCGATGTGATCCATGTGAAAATGTTTACTACTCACTTCATTACATTTAATGAAAAAGTTAAAGGTCAATGTTATTTTAAAAAGTAAAAGTAGAATGTAATATGTTATGACTTAAAATCAATAGTATCACAATCATTAATAGTCAACATCGGAAGGTTGCTGTGAAAAGCTAAATGCACTATACTCAAACATGGTCAACAGTTATTTTGGGGATGTGCATTCAACATAGTATATTGCATTGACTTGAAGCAAGAATTCTACCACTTAACTACCCATGCTTGATATTTATGTTCACCATGAGAAAACATGTAATTAATTTCATTAAATGTAAAGTCTAAGTCAAAACAATACAAATAATTGAGCCAGTGGCACGATATTGAGCTGTTAGTACGTCCGCCTCACAGTTCGGAAATTAAGGGTTCAATCCCGATTGGGTTCTGTTGGAATAATGATTAAAACCTTTTGAATCATTATTAGTAATATTTAATTAAAATAGGAAAACATCTTTCAACATAACTGCTTACACTTGCAAGGAGGTACCTTGTGACGTCGTCTTAGTCCCCAAGGCATTCTAAATTGCAGTAACTGAATCATTGTATTTAATCGCGACACTCGAAAAACATGTTATGTAATCAGTACAATAACACCCTAGATGGTTAGAAAAACAACTGTGTGAGAATTGCCGAAGTAAGCATAAAAGTTGAACAAGGCACCCAAACAACGGTGTGAGGAATTGCATAATATTTTCATTATAAGGTAAACAAACCATTCTAAAGTAAACCAAGCAATATTATAATGTAAACAAAGCAGTATTATAATGTAAACAAAGCATCCGTATTTTCAAACAATAATGCGATTATCGCCATCTGCTGCTGGAGTCCCGTCAAAACAGTCCTGTTGTGTTTTGCCGAAAAGCGTCCGAAAACAATGTGTCCTCGAGCTGTGGGGCCTTGAGGAGACGATGGGGAGGAAAAGTGTCTGTGGTCCCATGAATTAATTTATAGCCGTATTACTTATTAAAAATGCTTACAACACATATAGAAACATTCCATAATAAATCTAACAGGTTCCGACCTTTCTTTGTGGAGTTTGCATGTTCTCCCCCATCCTCGTGGATTTCCTCTGGTTTCCTCCCACATCCCTGAACACACATCCTTTGAACACTCTAAATTATCCCTAGGTAAGAGTGGGAGCATGTGTCTCTGTGCACCCCACAGCTGACTGGTGACTAGTATGGGGTGTAATCTGCCTTTCGCCCAAATCATCTGGGATAGTGCTCCAGCAACCTCCGCAACCCTTACGAGGATCCGCTGTACAAAAGATGAATGAAAGAATAACAGAAGTTATAACCAAAGGAATTAGAATCTAAGTTTTATTATCCTAATAAATAAGAAAGTTGTCTTCTAAAAATAAATAAACATCCCCCAAAACACAAACACACTTGTATCACCATGTATTTTATTCAGAAATGTGCGTGATATAACCTTGTTGGCTTCCCATTGGCAGTCTCCCACCACAACACTTATGTCTCATTTGTTAGGGTGGATGCATAATGCTTCTCATGTGTCACTGTTCGTCATGGAGTTCTAATGGGCTGTTTTGTGAGTTTTTCTGAGTGTACATAATGCAACTTTATTCTTAGTTTTCAACATGTTATTTCCAGAGTGGGTGAAAAGAAGCGGGCTCTGTTATCAAAGTGTTCACGAATTGTGCTATCACGCAGTTTGACGACAACACGGATGCCTTGCACATTATGGAAAAATTATGAAAAGTCAGAGTCGACACGTCCCTGCAGAGGTTATTGATTAGCTAACATGAGGTAAAAGGTCAGGGTAACTGTTGGGGTTATTCTGGGATACTATTATAGATGTATGCATTTTAATTATTTTTGTATAAGAGTGTCTTTAATTTGAGACTGGGGCAAGTTCGAGGTCACCCTCCAGGACAGCTGGCTCCAGCTAGAGACTTAACATTTCACCGAGTACTCGCTCCAGGACTGATTACTGGAAGATACGCCTCGACCCTTTCCCCAGATACAAGTTCGCAATGAAGATCTGTGAAGGAAGCTTAAATTGTTGTGAATTCAGCGGATGGCTATCAATCAACCTCCGGGATTACTCGTATGTTTCTCAAATTATGACGCTCGGTTTGCTTGATATGGAATTGTTTTGCCGAATGGAGGCTCGTTTGTTTAATTTCCAATGGAGTTGTTTTTTAGTTCTGACCTTAATTGTTATTAATGAATACCTGATATGTGATTATTGTTGCAGTTGTTTTGACCTCGATGGTGTTTCTTCAGAATCATCTGGGACGAAGACGAAGTCTGGGTGGATTCTCCTTGCAAGTTTGTAGCTAGAGTATGTTAATGATGTCTCTCTGATTTGATTAAAGTATACCTAATAATAAACCTATCAGTAACCTAATCAGATACAGTCTGAAGAAATAGGGCTGGTCTTACTACAATGGCTTACTAAACAAACTCGAAAACCCAAGAGAAAGGGGGCACATATTACAATCCATTTCTTACGTTCATCCATTTTTTATTTGAAATGGCCATATTTGAAGTTAATTTTGTTTCTTTTTGTGAGGCTCAAATTAGTCTGTTAGGTTGCCAATGTTGATAATGTATTCAGTTTATTATTATTGTAATTAATATTATTTTTCATATTGCACAGCAACTTTTGTTTTGAAGGCAAGTTCAGAAAAATAAAGATGCCTGTCAAAAATTTCTACACGTTCTATTGTTACATTATATTTCAAAATGTTAGGAGGGAGTTTTCTTATTGCTTACTGTGCTACAGAAGAACAAAAACACATTTTAGATATTTATATTCCTTTTTTTTAAGTAAAATAATATAGTCACTTTCATAATTTAAAAAAGAGTAAACAATTTTTGTTACTTTCTTAGAGAAATAAGTAGTATAACTCTCCCTTTCAAAAGTAACTTAAACAACACTCTAAATTACGTAATAGGTTGGAAATCCCATCATCCAATTTTGATCCCTGCTGGACTGAGATTTTTGAAAGCAATGATTTCACAGGGGACAATTTGTTTGCGATGTTTCATACAAACTAACCAATAAAATTCCAGCGATTATCCAAATTCATGGTATCTGTTTAACAATATCTTATTGTTTTGAGTAGAAAGAGAGGACGAGATGGAGAGAGTGTGCAAAAGGTGAGAAAGAGAGACTCCTCTAACTACATTTTGGGCCCAGGCCAGATTTTTTTTCTTTGCCAGTATAGCGGACAAGCAACCCACCGGTGCTCATTAACTGGAAATATTGCGTGCTTGGTTGGATATGACAGTGCTGCAGCCCCAGAGCTCTGTGTTTGCTCAGGTCAATGCGATGAATTAGGTGGCACTGCTCTCCTGCGAGACATTACCAACTCCAGTGTCAACATACTGTCTGCTGAAATTTGTCTCTTACCGCCATTGGCTAGTCATGTTGGAAGTGACAGTAATTTCCTTCATCAACTGCTCCAAAATCAAGCATAGAAAGACAAACTGGCACTGACTTGTTTGGTCCATGAAAGCAGGGAAACTGGTGCAAAAATGAATGTCAGAAGTGTGAGGAGACTCATTATTTGCTGAACTATCAACAAAACAAATTCCCCCTGGTCTAAAAACCTGACATTTTTTAAACTACCCCCTGAATGTGAGTGTTGGCGGTTGTTTTTCAAGATATGCTTTGAGATGAGCAGGCAACCAATTCAAGCAGTACCTCACCTCCTAGCAACAGCCAGGAAAGGCTCCGCCCCCCTGCGAAACCTGTGACGATAGGCGGTATAGATGAGGAACAGATGAAATGACTAAGAAAAGAAAAAAGTACATAAAACATATAATCTAATTCAGAAATGTATGACTATTTGTAACTATCCAAAATGTTAACTCTTCAACAACCATTATATATCCAATTCCATTTATTCAGCATGTATGCTACAATAAATAAAGTAATAATACTAAAATTATGATATTATTATTGAATATTAGACGCAACATGGTGGATGACCATGTTGTACATCTGCCTCATGTCTAAGATCAGGGGTTCAAACCTAAATCTCTGGGTACGCTAGTTACCCCCAAAACAAGCAAAAATATGCATGTTAGGTTAACTAAACACTTTAAATATTCTGTAAATGTGAATGTCAGTGTCAGTGATGGTTTGTTTTGTGGTCTGAGATGTCTGACTATCAATTCAGTGTGTACCCTGTCCTCTGCCCAAAGTCCCCTAGGATAGGCTTAAACACACCCGTATACTCGTTGAAAATTATCAGTACAAACGGTGGATGGATGCAAGAATAATAGTAAGGAATATTTAAGGTTTTAAATAACCAATAACAATATGGTGCTCACATTATGAAACAAAGAAAAATTAAAATTACAGTTTGTCAGCGTGAACATTAAGATGTAATTCATCACAATCGAAATAACTAATTGCAGTATACATTTTCAGTGAGTATAGATTTGAGTGTTGGAATGTTCCTCATACAACAGTTCTCGATTTAAACAAACGAAAAGTAAAAATTAGTTATTAGTTACTCCTGTGCTAAAATTACTCGTTTTTGACTTATCAACTGCTCTTCCTACTGTGGGATGTTCTTTTCTTTGTTCTGAAAGATCTGGTGAAACAACTGTTAACAAAAATATAGGCAAGACATTATTGAAGCTTCCACGACCAGTTCTCTTTATTGGCTCGAGAAAAGGCGGGATTCTTGTTCTGACTCCATTTCTTAAAGCCTCATTGCCTCCACCCAAAGTGGGCGTTAACCTAAACATTTGTTGAGGATGTCTAGACAGACCAGGAATGATCAAATTAGTAAAAGCTTCACAACTGCCAGAACACAGCTAAATTGTTTATACAGCAAACACCCAGAGTTACCTGCTGTTTTTCACACATTGTTGTGAAGACTCTCTGCAGACACAATAATCAGATGTGTGGCTATCAATTTGGTACACAAACCTTTAAGTTAATTTTTATAGCAAATAATTAATAACAGAGACCCTGTTTTCACAGAGGAAACTGTGCAACAAAACAATTAAAATAAAAATGAACACATCAAAACCTTCAGTCTGGTAAAAAAAACATTCACAATTTTGGCGTACACACGAAAGAAAAAACATAGTTTACTACTTCATCATGGTGACAAAAAACTAGAAATAAAATATAAAAATTAAATCCTCTTCAACTGGATGGTCCGCAACTTGAAGTTCTTCTTTTCGTAATTCTTCCTCCTCTTCTTCCAGCGGTCCACGATCTCAGTGTAGCCTTCCAAAGCACTAACCATTATTTCCAAGCTGAGCAGTGAAATCAATAACGAGATGGAGAGCCCTCTTTTAATATGGACAAGCAGAGAACCAAAATACATTTGTTGCGCTATTAAAAACAATCTGTTTTGAAAAATGGGTTTGATGAGAAAGGAAAATTTCAGTTACACGCATAGCACAGCAAATTTGTATACAAGTATGTACAGGTATGCTACTTAAGAAGCTCAGCACTTCAAATCAATCAAGAAAAATGTACAGAAATGATATTTGAAACAATTCAGCAGTTCAATTCAATCAAACCAAAGCATCAATAGGATACCAAAACAGCGCTAGCAGCTGTCGCTGATTCAGCCATTAGGCCAAAGCAAATAGCATGCAGTTCCTCAGTCTCATCAGCGCGAGCAGCTGCCATAGCCTTAGCGACTCTTCCGGCCACTTCTACGCTGAGCGTAAGTCTGACCAGCCCCAGTAGCTGAAGTAGCCGAAGACTTTTTCTTGCACCTGGCCATATAAACCTCCCTATTTTCTGCGGGTCCCACAGCTGATATTGCCCATGCTAAGTCCACACTCTCAGTAATAGGCATCTGAGCATGGTCGGGGTTATGCAACCATTATATAGATGCAGAATCATGAGCTCCCGCCGAGGTGGAAGCCTCGCCACCACTATGGAATGCAGAAGATTGTGGTTCCATCTTGTTGTGATTCAATTGTTTACGCCTTTCCTAACTCGATACGGAATGAGAACTGCTCTTTTTGGCATAATTGGTGAAAATGACGGTGCAAACGTATGTAAAGTATGCAAAAAAGGAATGTATAATATATGCAGAAGAGGGAGTATGCCTTTTAGGAATAAGTATGGAAAAGTAACTGTCAATTTCAAAAGAAAGGCTGACAAATTTTACCTATTTAAGCAATGTTTGGGTGTTAATTTTGGTAAAACATTGTAATCCTAAGTGAATATATGATGGAAATAAATACACAATAGCGGTGCTGATGCGTAGTTCATGCAACTAACTTAAACCACCACAAGAGAGCAGCAAGCTAACATATTTCAGGTCAGGCATACTCATCGATAATACTTGCAAATGCTCAAAGCTTGAGTTTACACATTTAGAGAAAATAAAGAAATTCAATCACTAGTCTATTAGGATTCGACAGCCATTTCTGGCCACCATAATGTCAACTCTCTACGATGCACGGTTTGGATCCGACAGCCATTTCTGGCCACCATTATGTCAACTCTACAATGCATGGTTTGGATCCGACAGCCGTTTCTGGCCGCCATATTGTCAACTCTCTGCGATGCAGGGTTTGGACAAATGTAGCGTGAAAATGTTAACATAAAACCTCCACCCATCCATAAATCACGCCTTATCTATTCCTGCTCCCATAAACACTTTTTTTTTCCTGTCGTGATGGAAAGACTTGGCGAGACACTATGGTGCTGGACACGCCTTTCCACGTCATTTTGAGAAGAATTTCTGCCAGCGAGTTTCCTTGTGCACACACACACACATCCATCCGTACATCACGCTTTATAAGGATTAGAGAATAGATAAAGCGTGATTTAGGGATGAATGGATGTTTTATAACTCCCTTCACGACAGAAAAAAAGTGTTCCGGGGAGCGCCTAGAAACTCGCTGGCAGAAATTCTTCCAAAAATGACGTTTGTAAATGACGTGGAAAGGGGTGCTACGTTATGACCAATCACCCATGCGGTGCGTTTGGGGCACATCATGTAAAAACAACGATTCATACATGAACTCTGCTTTCAGCTGTAACAAATAAAAGTTGAGTTTACATACTTAGAGAAGCTGAAGAAATTCAATCACTCATCTATTAGAATCCGACAGCCGTTTCTGGCTATCATAAAAAAATTCAACTCTCTACATTTCACGGTTTGGACAAATGTAGCGAAAGAATCTAAACATACACACACACACACCCATAAATCACGCTTTATAAGGATTATAGATAAAAGATAAACAGTTAACGGGAGATAGTGTGACCGAGTCGATAATATGCGAAAAAGCCAGTGGAATTACACAGACTTAAAAGCAAAGCAAACATCTGAAAAAGACACCAGCAAAACCCTTCAAAGCGAGTTGTCGCTGGTTGGGAAATTTAAAAAAATTAACTGGACGAAACGAACACTTTTCTGAGGCAAGGTTGCCTGGTTATTGTACAAGAAGGTTTAAATTTAGTGCAACGTAAGATTAAAACTTATTTTTAATTGTGTGTATATAGTAATCTAAGTTCATTGAAGTTAAATTTAAAATGTATGTTAGGTTACGAGCACGTCCGTCAAGTCTCTTCCCTGTCCTTTCTCTCTGTCTCGTCCACGCCATCTGTCTGTACTGAGTATTGAATATCGTAACCACTAGATAGGTTTTTGTTACTTTGTGAGTAGGTGGTGAATTAGAACCAACAAAAAGATGTTTTTCCATTGTAATATCCTGTTTTTTGGTGTGTTTTTTCCGAGGGTGGGAACGAATTATGTTGTATTTAGTTCATTTCTATGGGAAAAGTTGATTTGAGATACGAGTAGATTGACATACGAGCTTGTTCCCGGAACACATTAAGTTTGTATCTCAGAGGTATTACTGTATATGTTTTATCTTTATTTTCCATGCTGAGGCAGATGAATTTAAACCTCAAACAAGTCGACATTTTATTCAACTAATATATTTGGATAACTCTTCAATGGCTCTTCTTGTTAAATGCTTCGAATTTATAGGAATTAAAGGCATCAGAGACCCTTTAGGCATCCTACTTCTCTTGAGGCCGTGGATTTCTTTCTGCATAAAAGAATATTTCATCAGGCTTTGATTTGAATTAAATGACTACAAATAAAGAGGTTTCATCATAAGCATATTAAGCTTTGATCGTACATCAGAGACACATTAAAACAGAGCAGGGGCACATTGTGGTTTTATTGCAGCCTCTACAGCAATCTGTACTTACACAAGTTAATGCTATTCTCTCTAACCACCATAATACCTTTAAATTGGATACGGTAAAGTCACATTTTGTCAAGCACATGTGTGGACAGTATTGTCTTTTTGGATTATATAGCTAAACAAAAGTTTGATGCATTTTGCATGATTTAGATATAAAGTTTGGTGAGTTTTTGTTGCAAGGCTGTTTTGCCCTTCAAAAATGTTCTAAATTATTATTATTCATACTTTTTCAACACCGCTTATTCTGGTCAAGGTCACAGGGTTCGCCATGTCTATTCCAGCTGACCCTCTGGCAAAATGTGGATGACACCCTAAACTGGTTGGCAGTCAGCTGGAGGGCACACATAGACACAGACAACCCTCACAATTAAAATTACACCACCATTGAGTCGGAATCAAACTCACGCCGCCTACACCAAAGTCAGGTGAAAGAAACACTGTACCATCAGAAAGCCTGCTATATTTGAATATGTTATTAGGTTAGAACTTTATTTAATCCCGTATTCGGGAAATTTCCCCGCTGGACATATTTCTAAATACAAGTACCTACTACAATATGTTGCCAATTTTTTATAAGCCATTTGGAGATCACGCAGAACAGTACGTGACAGAAGAAATTGAGAAAATAAAGTAGTAGTAACAGTAAGTACTACTGTAATGAAATTGTAAATCCAGAAATCCTACTCCAGAAAATTTACACCAGCATAGAAAACGTTGAGATTAATGTTTGAAATAAGGTTCTCAGCAAATCATTTTGAATATATATTTCCTAAAATAATGGGAAATTATTTTAAAATTAAACTAGAAGTAAAAGTGTGTTCCATGGCATTTCCAGGTATTGTTCTCCAAGCCCTCTAGTCTGCCCAAGGCACTTAGAATTTCACAAGTCTTCTAGTGTTGTTTTTTTTCTCAGTGTCAGACATCAATCCCCAGCTTTGATAAATTTCATTGTGTGTCCAAATGGCTACTACTTTAAACACAAGGATAAAATAAAAAATAGAAAAAATTGGCAGCATATTGTAGTACGTACTTGAATTTAGAAATATGTCCAGCGGGGGGCAGTACATGCCCTTGTTATTCCTAAATGAATGTTATCTGTAATTGGCCATATATGGCCCGCGGGCCGAGGTTGAAAAACCTGAAAACACACGATCCGGGGGCGGGGCGAGCGCTTCGGCGAAACGTCCGTTCCGCGAACTGTCTGTCGGCCAAACGTCCGTCGGCCAAGCGTCTTTCGGCGAATCGTCCGGTCACGCCCGGGTTCTTATTACCTGAATGGTAATAATTGAATAGCCCTGTCTCACTGTGCAATAATAATGGGAGAGGGGGTTTAATAACTAATATTATATTAGAGCTACACAGATCATCATACGTTTAGCCCTACAGGCATAACTGACGCTCGAAAATTAGCTCCTTTGGAGGCCAAGGCTTTCCCCCATGCTTCACCTCTGCATACAGATACAATAGGGACCTCACAGATGTCCCTGCTTGGGCCCTAATAATAACATTGATAATAGTAACTCCTGCAGATACTCTAGGGAACTTGGAGCACTGGCTGTTAAGTTTTTGCTCTTTGGAGTTTACTTTGTGTTTTTGATTTACTCTTGGCTTTTTTCCTCTGTGTAACTTGTTGTTGTGATTGTCCATTGTTTTCACCTGTTGTCGCATTCCTCATGTGTCACAGCCTACCTGCTGGCCCGTGTGTCACCAACCTGTTTCCCATGTCTCGTTAACTTATGTCTTTGTATTTAAGTTCCCCCTGTTTGTATATTTGGTGTTGGTCAGTGTTAGTTGTGCATCTAAACCGTGCCCAGGTTTTTTGATTCTCCATCTTTTAGATTAACTTTCTATTTTTGGATCCCCTGTCTTTGTTTGCACTTTTTTCGGGTCTCTTTACTTAAACCTTTTGAGTCACCACCACCGTACCTGGCCTCCCAATCTCCCTGCATTTGGGTCCATCCCCATTTTCACACCTGCACTACAAAGAAGCAAAGCTAAAATATAGAAACGGCAACTGGCAAATATTATTTTGAAAAATTATTCATAAAAAAAACTGCAGAAAATAAATATTCTCTGCCTATCTACAATCTTCATTTAAATTTTAGCTCAAAACATGAAGTGGAGACATGATTTACTACCACGGGCCGCACAAATTGATGTGATGGGCCAAATTTGGCTGCTAGTTTGACACCTTTGGTCTCAGGGGAGTGAATAACATTTTTTTTTCTTTTTTTCTGTCGAGATGTTGCCAGATTGATGGTCAGATTGATGGAGCAGGGGGTCTAAATATGCAGGTGGAGTGGCAATGTCAAGACGCACAGATAGCGATGATTGAGGTCGTAGATGAAGGTATACGGTAGGAGTTTGAATTTGATCCTTAGTTTGAGGGGGTCAGTGGAGTTCTTGGATAATATCTCTTATAAATAATAGTTAATAAGACTATTGTTAAATTAATAATATTTTAGTATACATTACATGATTTGGATAATTTGTGAAGGAGTTCAAAGATGAAAAAGGTGACAACACAGGACAAGAATGAGCAAAGGGTAGTAGTGGTGTGTGTAGTTGGTTGTATTTGTTTCCATAAAAGGAAGAAGATTCTGTTATATTATTGACATAAGTAGTAGTAATGGTGTGTGTAGTTGGTTGTATTTGTTTCCATAGAAGGAAGAAGATTCTGTTATATTATTGACATAAGGAGCAAATGATAGCGTGCTGTCAAGGATGACACCCAGATTCATGATCCAAGCATAATCGAAGCAGTCATCCTAAAATATTGTGGATTTTGTGCAAATTAGGAAAAAAATACTTGCTATGTGATCCTTAATTGCATGAAGTCTGATGTAAACCAGGAATTGATTACTAATGATTCGGTGAAGGATAAGAGTTGATGAAAAGTTTTCAACTTAACTTTACTTCTATTGAGATTTCATAATAATCACAGCTGCAAGTACTTTAAAGGAAGTGCAGAAAGAAGTTGAGCTCATTGAAATTTGTGTGGCCCTTGATATCTGCCATGAAAGAAAGAAAATTGATGAAAAGAACATCATACACACATTCTAACCTATTGATGGCAGTGTAATGGTCTGAGGTTCTTTCATGACCTGGATAACTGGCTTTGATTAATGGAACAAGCCTGCTGTATACCAGAAAAATCTGCAGGCAAACATCCAGTTTGTGCTCATTTGGGTTACTTAGCAGGATAAAGACACCATAACTAAATGCCTTCATTTTCTATATAATTATACATGCATTTTAAGTGTTGTCTTTGTGAGATTCCACATCCATCAGAACCCTAAATTTGCGGTAACACGACACACATTCCCTTCTGAGGTAATATGAAAAGATGTTTGGGTGGTGATCTGCCTCCTACTAGCTGACTGAAGGTAAGTGAAAGACAGTGAGAGGTAAGTGACCTGTATCCATAACAGCAGAATGCCAAATTACAAGTCCGTAACTATCACTTATTTAGGTCTTTTGCCGAGTAAACGCAGCTTATGGAGAAGCACCACCAATTTCGTCATACGCAGTTTCTGGGTGTGATGACAAGTAAGCTTTTTTGTTGTTGATGATGACGACAGGGCCTATGTCCGATTATTATTATTGTTATAAAATAGTTTTGGTTAACTCAAACACAACCATGGATTAATGTGCAAAAAAAAGGAAAAATATAAATTTTTAAAATCAGATATGGGGAAAGAAGCAAAAATATTTTTTATTGCACTGCAAAACCTAATAGAGGTATATCTGGAGCTTTTTGCTTTTATTCACTCATCTCTTGGAAGAAACCAGACTACAGATGAGAATGTCAAGAACAACAATGAAATAGGAAAGTAGATTTCCCCAAGCCACAATTTTACAAGCAATCTAGAGCTCCATAATGTTTTTTTTATTCAAAACATAACACTGACTCTAACCAATTAAAAAGAAACATAAAGAACTTGTTTAGATGACAATAGCCTTATCTGCTGAAATAGTTTATTACAATACCCCAAGTGTATCTGTCTCTGCCCTGAAAGACAGAGGGCAGTGACGTCACTTGCAAGACAGGGAAATTTTTGAGATTAGGGGAAGGACGAGTAAGGGTGTAGGGCGTGGCTGCTAACCCACTCGGGCACATGGCTGGCTCTAGCCTACAGCGTGCACACCTCTGTTCCAGCATCGTGGAGACGAAGCTTCCTTCTAGGGAATAAGAGGCCACAGGGGTGTTGGCACTTCCCATTGGCTATCTGCCAACTTGGCAACTCTAGCACGACAAACAAAAAAAATGTTTTTTTTTTCTTGAAAACAAAAGCTTTTCGTAACCTGAATATTTTTATGTAGAAGCATAAAACATGCAAACTCCACACAGGTGGACGTGACCTGAATTTGAACCCAGGACCCTAAAGCTGTGAGGCTGAGGTACTAACCACTCTCAACATATATTACACTGTAGCCCACCTTTAACACTGTCTTTTTGGATAGGCTCAAGTACTGCATGATCTTAAACACAGTGAAGTGTATCCAGAATAGATGGATGTTGATCAAAATAATTGATGTAGATGAGGTAGTTTTTTATGAAAGTAACATATTGAAAATTAAATCTAGAATCATTAAACATTAAGGTCTGGCAGTAAAATACATTAAAACGCTGATGCAAAGAAACACCGGTAGGTCATAAATGGGCTGCAAAACCATTTGTGCTCAGTAGCAATCCAAGACATAGATTTGAGCCAAGGAGGCATTTTCTAATCTGATTCTGCATATAACACTGTTGATATGGGCAAAAGAATAATTGAAGGGCAAAATAGACTCTGCTAAACTAGTGTCTCCCTCATAAGTGGCTTCATTAGAAGCTAGTGAAGAGTCACATTGAGGCTGCGTCTTTGCTCTCAGCCTAATTGATTATCAACACACCATTTAAAATTTTCTCTTCCATATTTTAGATCATATTCTAGTGCTTCAGGCAGGGTCATGCCTGAGGGCAACCATGGATGACGGTTCCCCCATCCTCCTCTCATAATATACTATAGTAAGACTGCAATAAACCCACGGTCGTATTCATCATGATTATGATTTGGGGACAGGGTCAGATCATATGCCCCATCCAACATTCCCCTGCCTTCAATGAAAGACTCATAAAAAGTGTCTTTCTGCCAGCAGACCTCCTGTTATGGTGGCTGTAATTGGCTGAATGGTGGTGACGACAATACAATTCTGTCTAGTGAATAGATGACCAATAAGGGCATGTGTGGGTCTCTGAGCAAAAAAAAATCATATTAGAGCTTATTTTTAGTTTAGTGCCTCATTGTCATTGTTATACATGTCCAACCTTTTCACACCACATGTTTTTTTTTCTATCAAAATGGCTCTGCCCCTGCCATTTTTGATTCTCTGCATAGCTCAGAATTTTTTTCTTAAACAAATCTCTGTACTCTGACTTTTAATTTGCCCACTCAAATTTGCCCATTGTTATCTTTTTCCTATTTACAATCTCTGTAGTTGGCCTTGCCAGACACTACTGTGCCATTAAAATACAGCTCATAGAGACAGACAGAGCAATTCCATGCGGACTTGTGTGGAAATAGGATGTTTAACCAGAGGGAGTTGGAGAAAATAGCTTGTTCTGTCTTTTTAAATTTGTTGTAACTGGAGTAGGCACTTGGCCATGGGTCTGACCACAGACTTCAATACACATGCAAATAGATTGTTGTGGCTCACTTGCTATCAACTGCTTGCTATCAACATCTGGCAGAATGAACAAATGCTTTTGAGTTATACAATGAAAATAGTTAAATGAATGTGTTGAACAATTGAATAAAATAAATTACAAATTTTCGATCGAAAAAAGCATTGTCAAACTCACTTTGACGCACGGATTTTACGTCATCTCGTAAAGCCAATCGGATGATGTGTTGTGGGAGGAAGAGGAAGTGGATGAAGGAAGCGTGGACGTTGATAGGATTCTCAACGAAGAGATGTATGAGAGGACAGACAAAGAGAGAGAGGAACTCTTCATTTGAAGGATTCTAATGAATAAATTTGTTTGAACAAAACAATCGTGAAACGAAGAAAAAAAGGTAAGATTTCTGATTTTCGTCAGCGGGAAATTTTAGGTGCGCACTATATTCGAGTACTGCGTTTTTCCAGATTTTTTTGGCCCAAAATTACCTGCGTGTTATTTTCGAGTGCGCGTTATATTCGAGTAATTACGGTAAATTATTCATTCATCTTCCATACCGCCCATCCTCAAAAGGGTTTGCAGTAGTTGCTGGAGCCTAACCCAGGTGTCTTTGGTCGAAAGGCAGACTACACCCTAGACCGGTCACCAGTCCATCGTAGGGCACACAGAGAGACAAACAACCATAGTTTGCCCTCCCCTGTTGTAGCCTCTTCACAGTAATGTGTGAACACTGTATGTGGCACTGGTGTTTATATTATAAACAATTGAGCTGTGTTCTGGCAGTTGTAAAAGCTGTTCAAAGAGAAACAAACATTGTAAAACTTTTCCTGACCTGTGTCCAAATATCCTGTTCTTATAGTTCAAAGAGAAGTGTCATATCTTAAAATCTTTGCCTGAACAGAGGTTTAAGTTAAACCCCCCTAGTGTTATAAACAAACAGTTCCTGAATCTGGCAGTTATCCAGCAGGTGTGTTATCGTAAAACTCTCCCAACCTGGTCCATCTGATCCCCACCTACATCCCTATGGTGAGGAGAAAAAAACCTACCACGAGGATCATACAAAGATGGACCGAGGACACCAGCATGGTACTGAGGGACTGTTTTGAGACCACTGACTGGGAGGTGCTGTGCAATTCACATGGGAAAGACATTGACAGCTTGACCCACTGCATCACAGATTAAATCAACTTCTGTGTTGAGAATACTGTACCCTCCAAGAAGGTCCGTTGTTTTCTCCAATAATAAGCCGTGGGTCACCCGGGATCTAAGGGCCCTCCTGAACAAGAAGAAGAGGGCTTTTAGGTCTGGGGAGAAAGATAGTCTGAAAATGGTCCAGAAGGAGCTGAAGAGAGAGATAAGGAAGGGAAAGGCCATCTACAAGAGGAAGCTAGAAAACCTACTCCAGAGAGGCAATGAAAAAGAGGTCTGGAGGGGCTTGAGGACAATTTCGGGCCATGGAGGCAACAGTGAGAGAGATCCGGAGTCCTGAGACAGGGAGTGGGCCAATGAACTGAATCAGTTCTTTAACAGATTCTGTTCTGCCCCCACTCCACTGACCCCCCAGACCAGAAGCAACTCTCCCCCCACGTTCTCCTCCTCCTCTTCCTCCCCCTCTTCGACCGGTCTCTGCATTACTGTCGATCAGGTAATAAAACAGCTTAAGAAGAACGAGGCAAGGAAGGCTACCGGTCCAGGCGGCTTCAGCCCCAGACTACTGAGAGACTGTGCGGATCAGCTTGGCAAAGTGATTATTTTCAACCTCAGCCTCAGTCTGCAGAAGGTCCCGACCTTGAAGAAAACTTCCTGTGTGGTCCCAGTTCCAAAGACTGCGAACCCCAGGGAGCCAAACCACTTCATAAAAATGTCAAAATCAATGCTGAAACTCCTAAACAGAAGCCACATCCCGTCTTTCCGCTATGTTTTGACGGATTCATTACAAATTAATGGTGCGTTTTAATTCGTTTTGTTACCTGAGATGTTTCGATCACACGCTTAGTTAGGCAAGTACAGTATTCTCTCAAATATCGTGGATAATGTAGACCAAACATTGCCACAAGAAGACAAAATGAACGTAATACAACTAAGAACAAAGCCTTGTTTCCTGTATACTGGATTAGCAACCAGAAAGCCTGAATCACGAAAGCCTTCACAAACTGATTCATCCCGAATGGCAAGCTGTACCTCACTGACAGGGGGCTCCCCTTCAAGGACTCCCATTAGCCTGTTTTTTTTTATTTATTATTTATTTATATCAAGCGGAAAGGAACTATTTTCACTGTGAGTACAGTACTTAAAGTATTTACTATTTTTTTAGACATAGATTATATTTAGATATTAATACATTAGTCTTTTCATATATGCTTAAAGCTGTAATATTTAATAAATACTCTTATTGATAATTTTACTTGTGCACCTGTATTTCTGTATAGGCACAAAACATAATAATATGGTCGTAATAATAGGGGTGATCATACTTTGCGGTTTCTCGATTATCACGGCGATGTCTGGTCTACAATATCTACGATATCCGAGGGAAGGCTGAATTTGGCTCATATACTAATTCAAACGACCGGGGACCAAAAATAAGCCAGATGAGCTAATTTGTTAGATGATGAAACATACTCAAATGAGCTGCCTCTCACATTTTTTTGTTACTTCCAGTCCGGTCCAGTTCCACGCTTGCCCGCCCCGAAGTCAGGCAAGTGAACCCATACACCATTAGCGATCTTAAAATTTTCAATAAGTGAGAATAGGTTAAAATTAGTATAAAATTGCATATAGTTAATTTTAGAGTTTAATTTATTTATTAATACAGAATGTGAAATTTGATTTCTTGATAAATAATATTTGCTTTGAAAAACGTTATATACAGTAGTACCTCTACTTACAAAATTGATTGGTTCCAGAACTAGTTTCGTAACTTGAATTTTTCGTAGAGCAGTGCTTTATATAGTCATCCCACCGAGCCAATCGCAGGGCACACGGAGACGGACAACCATTCACGCTCACACTCACACCTAGGGGCAATTTAGAGTGTTCAACCAGCCTGCCATGCATGTTTTTGGAATGTGTGAGGAAACCAGAGTACCTGGAGATAATCTACACAAGCCTGGGGAGAACATTTAAACTCCACACAAGAAGGTCTGGACTTGGGATCATCAACCCCAGAACTGTGAGGCCGGGGAGCTAATCACTCGCCACCGGGCTGTCACTTCCCGCCATAAAAAAATGAAACGTACGCACATTTATCACATTTATGGAAGTATGTAAATGGACAGATGAGGACACAAACTACATCTATATAAAACCTTCTTAATTTTTATGTGACTTTCTCGTATTTTAATTTACGATTCTTGTTCCTCTGTGTATATGGGGGCCCCAGCCTTGGCAGATAAAACCACCTCCATGCTTCACTGGCTTCAAAGCCTCCGATCAAAAGCATCAGGATGCCAATTGAAAATAGCTTCTGTGGCATATTCAGGCTCTTTATGAAAATTGGGTTGCTTCCACAACTTTATGTCTCGTAATCTTCTCACAGTCATGGTTACCTGAATTTACTAGCCTGATGTAATAACAGCTGCTGTGTCTTTGTGGTAAATTATATGTGCAGTCTTTACATTTAAGATTTTCTCCTGCTTTAGAGTACTTATTTTTATTGGAAACCAAAGCAAGTAATTTGATATCATTTTGAAAATCAAATCATTAATTTCAATTATTTGTCATTTACATCTTTAAATTACAAACGCTGAAAGTCAAAGTGGCTTTTACATGTCTTGAGCACAAAAAAAATGCCCAGAGTTCCCTCCAAAAGTATTTTTACCATGAAGCTTAGTCCATGGAAAATCTTTGAATTTACATTACGAGATACGTAGACTTTAGAAGAATATATAAGTCAAGAGTTCAACACTTCAGGTTTATCTCTAGATATTTAAGTCTGGATCTGAGGAGGATAGCAAAATTTATAATGGAATGGAAAGTAAAAAATCCAATATTCAATAGACAGACTTAAGATAAAAAAAAGATATCATTTTAAATTGTGTTACAAATCCATTGTTTTCGGTTGATGTAATTCTGGGTATTCCACGTATCTGCTCTGTAAATCATTGCACACTGTGGTGTTGGCCAAGGACACCTCACAAGAGCAACAACATCACTCAAATTTGTATACATCTCTAAGTAAGCATTACTCGGTAGTATTATATATTTGTATAATATACCATATATATAATTAAATACAAAGTTTATGTTACGTTACGAGCGCATCCGTCAAGTCTCTCTCTCTCTTTTCTGTGTACAGTGCCGTGAAAAAGTATTTACCCAATTCCGGATTTCTGTGATTTTTGCATATTTATCACACACACACAGGTTTCAGACCATCAAACCAATTTTAGTATGACACAGAGAGAACCCAAGGAAATAGAAAATGCAGTTTCGAAATTAGGATTTTATCGTCATTGTAACTGTCTGCTGTTAACAGAAATAAGAGGGTAGAGTCTGGCCTCAGTAGATGTGAAACCCCATAGAGAATTAATTACGATAAATAGAAAGTGTGACATAGGAAAAGTTCAGGGAATGATTTTAGATTGTGGGCCAATGTTGTTAGCTCTCCTGCCAATCAATATTTATTAAAAAGTTCATAAGCAGTAAGAGTCTACATTTCCTTCGTAGACTTTTCCTTCATTCCAATAGGGCAGCTCAACATATCATATCTCATCTCATCTCATTTTCTGAACCGCTTTATCCTCACTAGGGTCTCAGGGGGTGCTGGAACACATCCCAGCTGACTTCGGGCCATAGCCGGGGGAGACCTTGAATTGGTGGCCAACCAATCGCAGGGCACAAGGAGACGAACAACCATTCACGCTCACACTCATATTAGGAGTGTCCAATCAGCCTACCATGCATGTCTTTGGAAAATGGGAGGAAACCGGAGTAGCCGGAGAAAAAACACGCAGGCCTGGAGAGAACATGCAAACTCCACACAGGTAGATTGACCTGGATTTGAGCCCAGGTCCCCCAATGTGAGGCCAGTGTGCTAACCACTCAGCCGCCAGGCCGCCTCAGTTCAATATGATGATTTCAATTTAGATAAGATATGCAAGCAGGATGGTGATAATCACGTTAGCATGGCATGCTTACTATACTGTACTGTATTTTCCTAATAAGGAAAACACAGATAAGATCAGTTTTGCATGCTCTATTCAAAAGCACTGGACACAATCAGTGTGAAAGCCTTCTCCCTTTCTTACCACCACCCTGCAGCAATACACTGACGTTCCGGGAACAGGAAGTGAGACTGGTAATGCGGTCTGTAAACACCAGGAAGGCTGCTGGCCCAGACGGAGTACCTGGGAAGGTGCTCAAAGCCTGTGCTGACCAGCTGGCTGGAGTCTTCACATACATTTTCAATTGTTCCCTGCAACAATCCATCATTCCATCTTGTCTGAAATCTGCCACCATCATCCCTGTCCCCAAAAAGCCAACCATTGGCAGCATGAATGATTATAGGCCTGTTGCCCTCACGCCTGTGATCATGAAGTGCTTTGAAAAGTTGGTAGCCCGCCATATCAGGAATACAATCCCTCCCTCAATTGACCCTCACCAGTTTGCTTATAGAGCAAACAGGTCCACTGACGATGCTATTGCCATTGCTCTTCATACAGCACTGAGCCACTTGGAACACCATGGGAACTACGTGAGGATGCTCTTCATTGACTATAGCTCAGCCTTCAACACCATAAAACCGGACATTCTGACTGACAAACTCTCCCACCTTGGACTATCCTCTTCAATCTGCTGCTGGATAAAGAACTTCTTGACCAACCGACCACAGACTGTTAGACTTGGTCCCCAGCTCTCTTCCTCCATTACACTAAGCACTGGCTCCCCTCAAGGCTGTGTACTGAGTCCTCTTCTGTACTCCCTGTACACATACGACTGTACACCCACCCACCAGTCTAACGCCATCATCAAATTCGCTGACGACACCACTGTGGTCGGACTCATCTCAGGAGGGGATGAGTCGGCTTACAGAGATGAGGTCAACAATTTGTCTTCGTGGTGCTCGGTGAACAATCTCACACTGAACACCACGAAAACTAAAGAAATAGTCCTGGACTTTCGCAGACACGGCACAGATCTGGCCCCACTCCTCATTAATGGAGTATGTGTAGACAGGGTCCACGTCACGGATAAGCTCTCATGGTCTACAAACATCACGTCAGTGGTGAAGAAGGCTCAGAAACGACTCAATTTCCTCAGGGTACTTAGGAAGAACAACTTGGCCACCAAGCTTCTGATAACCTTCTATAAAACCACTGTAGAGAGCATCCTGGCGTACGGCATCACAGTGTGGTACGCTGGAAGCACGGCGGCAGACAAAAAGGCCGTGCAGAAAGTGATTAACACTGCCCAGAGGATTGTCGGCTGCTCTCTGCCCTCACTGGAAGACATTGCCAGCCCGCGTTACCTCAGCAGAGCCAAGAACATCATAGGGGACCCTTACCACCCTGGTCACAATCTGTTCCAGCTGCTGCCCTCTGGAAGACGCTATAGGTCCCACAAAGCACGGACAAGTAGGTTTAAGGACAGTTTTTTCCCCACATCCATCAGACATCTAAACTCGCGGTAACATAACACACATTCCCTTCTGCGGTAATATAAAAAGAGGTTTTGGGTGGTGATCTGCCTCCTACTAGCTGACTGAAGTAAGGTAAGTGGAAGACAGAGAGAGGTAAGCGAGAGGTAAGCGACCTGTATCCACAATAGCAGAATGCCAATTACAAGTCCGTACTAGATTTAGGTCTTTTGCCGAGTAAACGTAGCTTATGGAGAAGCACCATCAATTTCGTCACACGCAGTTTCTGCGTGTGATGACAAGTAGGCTTTTTGTGTTGTGATAACTACAACAGGGGCCTATGTCCGATTATTATTATTATTATTATTATTATTAACTTTTAAAGGAAAATAACATTAAAGAAAATTGATTTATCCAACGCTTATATTGCTTATCTAGCGATATTGTACACTTGGTAATTATACCCAACATTTTTTTCTAATATACTCCTGTAAAGGAGTGCTATGATGTGAAATGTTATGGGTCAGTTAATTTGAAATCCTTGACTATGAAAAAATGTGTACGAAACCACACTGAACCGACATGCTCGGTCAAATGTGGCGTATATTAATTAAATGCTAATGAATGTATATTTCCAAATTTATTCAAGCCTCGCATGAGTACAGAACTGGCCGTTGAAAACTGACCACAATTCATCAGAATTAATTGAGTGTATTCTATTTTTCATGACCACTAATAAAGTTGTAATTTACAATGAGGCAATCTCTTTAAAAGAAAGAGCATCAACAAGAGATTACCTTGAATGGCAAGGTCATTACAAAGCAACATTTGGCACACTATCGCTCTCATATGAATGCATTAATTAACATAAAGTATGGCGTCCATTGACCAAATGTCTCCCCCAGAAGCTCGATTTGACCTTAAACTGGATTCCTTGCTATCATTAGAATACTTCAAACCTATGTCAAACACAAAGTGCAGTGTAATGCTAGCTATAGATTTAAATAAATTGGAGGTTCAAAAATGTCCAAATTTTGTGAATGTTTCCAATACATACTGTCCAATAAAGATGAATCTTAATATAGGAAATTATCGCAACGGAAATTTTCAGCATTCAAGAATAAAAAGCAAATGTCGTATGTGGATCAATAATCATACTGAGAATGAAATTGAATCTTGCAAAGTGAATAACTGTAGGGGTTCCAGATTGTAACATCATCTAGAATAGGCGCTAGCATAACCCTGAGATCAAGGGCTATAGAGTAGAGATGGATATGAGCAGAAAATTGTACATTATGAATTCTATTCTGTTCCTTTTCTTTTGTCTGTCAAAGCAACTGACAGTAAAAAAACCTGGGGTTAAAGAATGGGATGCAGTTGATGTTGGATTAGGGCACAAGAGGGCATATCTGTCTTTGTGCAGAGATAGTACTGATAGGTCATCTTATATTTCTGTCCTCATCTGTCTATCTGTGTCATTGAAAAGCGCATCTGACAGAAAGAAGGCGGGCAAGTCTTTTAGGAAACAGCAGCTCTTCAGTATTCACCAGAAGCAGATTACACACATCAGTATAAGTGCCCTCCAGTAATTGCAAAGCATCGTTTTAGCTGTGACCTTGATTAATTGGCACTAGACACTATGCTTGCCAACGTGCTCATGTTTTCATATGGATACAATTTATTCTAACGTTCATGGATATTAAAACAGCCAGTAAATTATTCAAGCATATGGACTATATGGAATTATAGCAAAAATGTCGTTCTCTTTTCATAAAATACCTTCTTTGAACCCTCTTGAGTCGTTCATTCGTCTTCCATACCGCCCATCCTCAATAGGGTTGCGGGGGTTTGCTGGAGCCTAACCCAGCTGTCAAGACCCAAGACTGGTCGCCTGTCAGTCGTAGGGCACGCAGATAGACAAACAACCATTCGCACTCTCAATCATACCACCACCTGCAGGAATCGAGCCCCCGCCTGTCCACACTGAAGTCAGGCGAGTGAACCTCTACACCACGAAGTTGGTCCTCTTGACTCATTATGCTAAATAGGATCCATCATTTTTCAACCAATAACTAAAATTATGTTATTTCAATCGTATTTAAAAGAATACACATTCACTCTTTTGGGGGGAAAACAGGATTCTATATTCTGTGAAATCTGTGAAAACAACAATATTCTGTACTGTCATACATATACGTATTTGTAACCTTATAGCTGTTTGATCTGTTGCTTTAGGTTTACTTGTTTTTAAATACATGCTTGTATATCAAGTAGGATTAGTATACTCTAAAGAAAGTTGTTAATTTAATGTCATTAGTAAAAATGAATTAGTGCTGTAATCTAAATTGTAAACAATTTAGATATAGATCTAGATATAAATCTAGATTGTATGAAGCATGCTGTACAAAAAAAACTCATACATCATTGCTATTGATGGGCTGTTTGGTGTTGTATTTCCTTCAAAATATTCAGAAAATGATGCACACAAATGTACTCACAATAGGATAACGCACGACCACTTGCCAATGAGAAATAGTCTTGAATGAGCGATCGCGGGAGCTAACAGGCTAAGGAAGGAATAACAGGAAATGCAATAGCTGAGCTTACCCACGTATTGATTATCGGTAATGAAGTTTTATTCTGAGAAAGGGTGCCATTGCCTATGGGTGTTGTGTGCACGAGTATATTTCATTATCCAGAAAGCCCTCTTTTTGCCCGCCCATGCGCATTGTGCGTTTCCTGGTCGAAACTCGTCTGAATAAATCGTTCAGTGCTCGTAGATATCTGTAATACACGAAAGAGATGTGGCAAAAAAAGACCGTGTGCTACAATGATAAACAGCCTCTCGTGTCATGGCCACCTGGCTTGGTCGCATCTCGAAATTTTGATCGTATCGCGGGCGAATTGTTCGATCTAAATTTTTGTCGTACCACGAGCTGATCGTAGGTCGAGGTACCGCTGTACTAGTACTCGGGCGGCCTGGTGGTGCGAGTGATTAGCACATCGGACTCACGGCTCTGGGGTCCTGGGTTCAAGTCCAGGTTGGTCCACCTGTGTGGAGTTTGCATGTTCTCCCACGGTCCTGCGTGGATTTCCTCCGGGTACTCCGGTTTCCTCCCACATTCCAAAAATAATGCATGGTAGGCTGACTGGACACTCTAAATTGCCCCTACGTATGGGTGTGAGTTTGCATAGTTGTCCCTCTCCTTGTGCCCTGCGATCGGCTGGCCACCGATTCAGGGTGTCCCCTGCCTCTGGCCCGGAGACAGCTGGGATAGGCGACCCTAATGAGGCTAAAGCGGTTCAGAAAAAGAGATGAGATGAGATACTAGTACTCATCGATGATAACTGAAACATTTAAATCAAAATTAGTGACAAAATGTTTTTTGGCTAGAGCAGCTAATTTTGACGTTGCTCTTCATTCATCTTCTAGTCTATCATTTTCTGCTCCTCTCAACATTTGCTCACGATTGCGTGCAATAGCCTCTGCCCCACAAAAATGAAATAAAATTTAAGCTACGAGAACAGAAAGAAAGAAAGCTCTATGACAAAGCATCAGCTCCCTCTAGTGTTAAATTTCATTTTGCTCTTTAATTCCCCCACCCTCTGATGCCTTATTGCAAAATTGAAAATGGCTTATCTGCCCAAAATCCATCAATCTAATGTTACATGTTAGATGATGCAATGATGACTATGGAGGCTTGAAGGTTTAATCTGTTACATTAAATGCATTTGTTTATTGACGCTGTTACTTTAAAAGGAGCTAATAGGAATATTTTGAAAAGACAACACACTAAACCCAGTCAAATCAATTTATTGATTGACAATAATTCATTAGGTTAAATTTTAGGTCTGTAGCACGGATGCATTACAATGTGACATACAGTAATTATGTACAGAGGGAGAAAACAAGAGAATACTGTGTATCAAGGTCCCTCATCTTATCAGCTGGATACAGTCGGTGCTACACTGGGCAGTCGGACCACTAGTCACAGGCTTATCTGGGTAACTCACAAACATTCAGAACCTTACACTTGTGCTTTACCTGCTGCTTTCAGAGCTAGACTCATGAATACAGCCTAATCATACGATTCACGAGACCAGCAGGGAGGATAAGAGTGAACGTTTGAGGTGTAGTCTTTGGTTTATGATGTTATGCATGTGGTTTTCTCCTGAAAACTTACAATGTCAGATGCGTGCAGTACGGTTGAGATCAAGCGATGTATACAAATGACTCACATTTACCCACAGGCTACCCAATTTTGTTTCGCGCCAGCAAGATTTCAGATATCATTGCTCCATCCTGTCTAAATTTGAACAGCTTTCAATTGCAGATTCACCTTTGCCTCCCATGGTGCCCACTTGAAGTAGAACTATAATCTGTTTCCCGCTTGAATGCAGATCGAGAGGGTAGATTGAGCAACATAAATTATGGATCCAATCATTCTCTCCCGCTTATCCGAGGTCAAGTCACGGGGCAGCAGGGAAGCCCAGACTTCCCTCTCCACTGCCAGTCCATTCTGCTCTCCCGGAAGGCGTCTAGGAGGAATCCTAATCAGATGCCCAAGCCACCTCATCTGACTCCTCCCAATGTGGATCTCTGGTGCCCAAGCTTCCCACTACATCTCGATGAGAGAGCCAGGACACCCTGAAGGGGAAACTTATTTTCTCTATTGTGCCTAAGATCTTGTTTTTCAGTCCTGACACCATCCTATGAGCAGAGGTGAAGTTTGGACCGTAGATTGACTGGTAAATGGAGAGCTTCGCCATTTGAGTTTAGCTCTCTCTTTACCCGACCAGACTGACGCACAGTCCGCATCACTGTAGACGGCGTCAATCCCCCACTCCATTCTTCCCTCATTTGTAAACAAGACCCTGAGATACTTAAACTCCACCACTTGGTAAAGGACGATGAGCTCCAATTTGGAGGTGCTTATTCCTACACCACCCACTTCACACTCGGTTGAGAACCATTCCAACAGTGGTTGAAAATTGTGGCCTGATGAAGACAACAAAACTATATAAACTCTAAAAATCTGAAATACAAACTCGAGACACTAACTGAAATTCCTGAATCTAAGACTCCCTGACAGCTCTCCTTTCCAGTAACGCTGTAAGGAAACCTTCCCAGGGAGATTGTTGGTGGAGCAGAGTCAAAGTATTCACCCCAAACTTAGTTGAGGTTAGCACCACCCTAGTAGCCTCACTGTAGACAGTGTTGGTACTGTCATCCTTCAACACTTAGTGGCTTCAGTAGATCAAGGTTTTATATATTAAGTATCCACATCAAAAAATGTTTTTTAAAAAAAAGTAAAAATTCAAGCTGAAACTCCCAAGCATAAGACACTTACCTGTCTTCCGCTTGCCACTCAGAAAAACGGCGGAAGACGGAGGAATGTCAATCAACTCAGCAAGGAATGAGGGAAAAGCGGGCGGTTGCCGTCACTTTTATCTGGAAATAGAGCTTTCTGAGCAGACTGGACGGCCGGGAGCCTTGGTGAGGATGGATTTTTTTCAGAAATGCAAGCCCTGGGCCACCTTGCGGTGGACGCCGTCGCCTTTATCAAAAAATAAAGCTCTCTGGGCAGCTAAAATGACTGGACGCCGCAGAGGAGCAAAGTGGAAGTTGAGTTTCCGTTTAAGACAAGATTTTCATCTTATAAGAGAGGTTTCTCTCTCGGAATATTACAATACATGACTTCTTGTCATTCCGTGCGGCACAACTGATCAACGCTCACAGCACACTGGTTGGGAAACGGTCTCGGAGTGCTGGTTTTAGGGCATAAAGTGGGTTGGGCTTCAGAGAGCGCAGAGTGTAAAATCACAATGCCTTACTGCAACACAGCAGTGCATTTGAGTCTATCCGTGAATAGTTTGGAGTTTAATTAAGAAGACAGTTAACATATAAGTTACTATTCAAATGTATAAATGAGTATTTCCTGTGGTTTTGTACTCTACTACTACAGTGGACCTCCGTCATTCGCTCTGTCATTCGCTATGTCACATGTTGTATATTTTTATCAAGTATTATTCCCACTTACGCGCTTGATACTTTATTTACAGACTTCACTGAATAACTTATATACTATATTCCAGTGGCGGGCCGTCAGGGCCTTCAAGGCCTTCTCTGCTGGCCTAAGAAATATCTGAATCATATTATATTTTGTCCATCAATACTTATTATTCCAAAGGGTCTGTTAGCTTCCTTTCATTGCTTTTCCCCCTGGTTGCACTGCTTCCAGATGTGTGTTTTCATATTGAAGCATTTAACCAATCACATTTCAGCCATTATTTGTTGCCAGATCAGATCTGCCTCAAAGCCTTCACAATCAGTTCTGCGGGCTCTGCTGCATTAAACTAGACTGTTGCTTTTAACCAATCAGATTTCGAGTTGGCAACCCCGCAATCTTTTTTCGCTGCCATTAGCATTTTGCTGGCTGGGATACGTCATTGCTTTCACCCTCTATTATTGGCTTGCTAGAGTAGACGGGCCAAAGCCATAGTGAGGCAGCCAGACTAGCAAACTCCACCCACAATGGCCAACGCAGGAAAGCAAATGGATTCGGTTGCAAATTTGCTGGCAAAGCCATTTTTCACACTGACTTTTCCAGAAAAAACGGACATCATTAAGAAAGGGCGGTCAACTCCTAAGCTAGCAAGCCTGTTACAGTTACAAAATGGTGTGTAGGGCACTTTCAGCGCGCTAACTTAGCTCCACAAGCAAATAGTATATTGTTGTTTTGATTTAAAGCCGTTTTCAAAACGGACTATGCCAGAAATATGACAGGACAGGCTCGACTTTCATCATTAGCTTCGATGGCGATAGGAAAGAAGGAAGAAAGAAAGGAGGATGGATATTGTGCAAAAAGGATTTTTGGTGAGTAAAATATGGCCATATTCCTAAATAATATTTCAATTGTGGGCCAAGTTCTGATATCTGAAAAGCTCCAGTGTTTGTAGTTAAGCTCCAGTGTTTGTATTTTCTCACAAAATGCTGCTAGGAAGTGGATTTTACCCCAGTTTAATTTTTGGCGTTTCACTATTGACGTCCATCGCTGTCTTTTCCTGGGAAAAATCACCCCCCTGGCCTGGTTGTAATGTCTCAAAAGCTCCAGTATTTGTATTCAATCAATAAATGATGCTAGGAAGTGGATTTTACCAATTTTTAGTGCATTTTTTGTCATATCACGTATGGACGTATCAACGTTCATCGCTGTCTTTTTACCGGGCAAATGATACTCCGGGCCCGGTTCTGATGTCTAAAAAGCTCCAGTATTTGTATTTAATCAATAAATGCTGTTTTCGGCTGGATTTTACCCCATTTCGGGCAATATATGCCCATACGCCATTGACGTTCATCGCTGTCTTTTCCCGGGAAAATCACCCCCTGGCCTGGTTTTAATGTCTGAAAAGCTCCAGTATTTGTATTTACCGTAATTACTCGAATATAACGCGCACTCGAAAATAACACGCAGGTCATTTTGGGCCAAAAAAATCTGGAAAAACGCAGTACTTGAATATAGTGCGCACCTAAAATTTCCCGATGACGAAAATCAGAAATCTTACCTTTTTTTCTTCGTTTCACGATTGTTTTGTTCAAACAAATTTATTCATTAGAATCCTTCAAATGAAGAGTTCCTCTCTCTCTTTGTCTGTCCTCTTGTTATGATCGCGCCGCGTCGCTGGGTCGTCGCAGCGCGATCGAGGGCATCTGTTACGGTCGCGCCGCGTTGTGCGACGCGACCGTGGATGTAGGTAGACCCAAATACAGGAAGCAGGAGAGGACGAGGCATTCAGCGTGATACGGAGTCCTTTAATGAATCAACCAAGGCGTGGAAACAAACGTGGCCGCATGCGGCGCGCATACGGACAGAGGCAACAGAATAACGACAGCTAGCGACCGCTAGCAACCGCTAACAACAGTCAATGATAGTCAACGATAGTGAACGATCCGGCGACGTGTGATGACGCGTTGCTACTTAAATACAGGAAACGAAAGGAATCAATGGATTGGCTACAGCCGGTATGCGTCAACTTCCTCTTCCTCCCACAACACATCATCCGATTGGCTTTACGAGATGACGTAAAATCCGTGCGTCGGCTGTACGAGATGACGTAAAATCCGTGCGTCAAAGTGAGTTTGACAATGCTTTTTTCGATCGAAAATTTATAATTTATTTTAGTTATTGATTATAACACTGAACTGAGAGAGGGTGAACTGAGACGAGTACTAGGCTAGAGGGGGGCAGTGGTGGTCTCGGCTTTCCGATTTTCGATCGGGTTTACGAGATGACGTAAAATCCATGCGTCGGCTTTAGGAGATGACGTAAAATCCGTGCGTCAGCTGTACGAGATGACGTAAAATCCGTGCGTCAAAGTGAGTTTGACAATTCTTTTTTCGATCGAAAATTTGTAATTTATTTTAGTTCTTGATTATAACACGCACCCCCAACTATTGGAATTAATTATATAGCAAAAACCTGCGTGTTATATTCGAGTAATTACGGTAATCATGAAATGCTGCTAGGAAGTGGATTTTACCCCATTTTTGTGCACTAATTTATTGATTATTTATTATGTGTTGCAGCTGTAGCTGCAGTAGAGTTTTTATAGCCATAAAATAGTTTTTGAGGGTTGGATTTATACGTTGAAGGCGCTACCAGAAAATGCACCGCCCGCCACTGCTATATTCACCAGAGCCAAATGCTCCCTGGCATCTATCGTAACTGTTCACCTGTTTAACTATGGTTAGAGTTATAGTGTTCCGAGGCGAATGTTTTGTCTAAGGGACAACCTAAGTGAATGTTTATTTTCCCAGGCTTATGTAATGCGGTCTGTTTTTACTGTTAAATAAATGTCAGTAAAGCTTCACTGCTTGGCTCCTTGGTCCCACACACCAACACCTCAGACTCCCATTTTTGCTCGCTAGAACATGCATGTGTTATGGGTGGACTCAGGCCCACTGCTTGGACCATATGACCCATTTTTCAAGTGTCCCAAACCTCAAGAAAGTGAATTTATCCAAGTTTCTTCGGCCGTGTGTAGTATGTCCACCAAAGAGCACATCATCATTACTCGAGCACCTCTGCTATTTAAAAAAAAAAAGAAATAAATATAAAACACAACGGACAATGTTTACAGGGAAATTGGTTTGAAAGTCAAAAAGTGCTTGAAAAGGTTTACAAACTCTGTGTACTACTCCACCTAAATCTGTTTGAAGATTGAAGACTGAATGACTTTATTTACAACTGAAATCCAATGGGGGTGTTAATGATTAATAATAAAAACTGAGTAAAGCAAAGAAGGATTTTTTTTGCGTGTGTATGTGTGTGAGGGGGTGTTTATTTGCAACAGCTAATTATTATTTTATTTATCTTTTTTTACATTCAAGTTACCAATTTAATCAGAGTTCTCTTTCTGACGCTGGACGTCAGATTAATTGGTGTTTCGGAAAAATTGTTCATTAGCAAATATTTTTGGCTTGATTAAAGGTTCAGTAATTGGAATACAAGCTGCAATAAAAATGCTTTTCTTAAACTTGTTAAATATTTTTTTTATTCAATTGGGTTTTTTTCCTATCTCCTCTCATCTCATTTTCTTTATCCTCATTAGGGTCACGGGGGTGCTGTAGCCTATCCCAGCTCACTCCGGGCCAGAGGCGAGGGACACCCTGAATTGGTGGGCAGCCGATCGAAGGGCACACTCGCGTCACATTCCTTTTGGTAATTATTAGGCTTTAGACTAAATGTGTGTTCTATGCAACTGTTTACAACTGCCTTTGATGCCAGGGGAATACAAAAATGTATCGGTACAACAATCGAAAAAATGTACTGGCTGCATAGGAGCAGTTACCCCACTAGAGTACAGAGTCAGCAATTAAATAGCTAAACTAATGTTGTCCCTATGTCCTTTATGTTCGTCTAGGGCAGGGGTGTCAAACATACGGCCTGCGGGCCGGAACCGGCCCCCAAGGAGGTTCGATCAGGCCCGCAGGATAATTTGAAAGTGGAAAAAATGCATAAAAGACATGGAATTAATATTTTTAATTCGCTGCAATTCATGGATTATCCGCTAAGGGGGGCACTCTTTCCATCAGAGTAGAAGACAAGCCGCATCATTGAGACAGACACTTTCTTCATTACACATTTAAAATCACTCTCCTTAGTTTGTAAGGTGCACGCAGGGATTACATTTAGATTTTATATGCGTATGTGTAAGTGGTTTAAAAATTCCTTTCTTTAAAAGTCTCATTTAATCTTAAAGTGCATTACTATATTTTTCAGTACCAATTAAAGTTTTGTGCCTTTGTACAATCAGTGGGATCAGTTGCAATGCATATTTGTGAATGATAAAAGTAAATTGCACATTTGTCTAAGGAAATATGAGGTGTTTCATGAAATGTTTTGTAAAAGGATAAATTTCATTAAATTTCAATATTTTCCTAATGTTCTTGTGCTTCTTTACACCAAAACAAAGGAAAGACATGATATTTTGGTTATTTATAGCAGAGCATGGTATAATTTTAATGGTCCGGCCCACTTGACATCTCCCTAGGCCGTATGTGGCCCACGATGCGAAATGAGTTTGACACCCCTGGTCTAGGGCCTGTTGAAATATAGACAAAGGAGGAAATGTGAATTTGCATGGTTATATTTCATATGTTTAGAGATTTTTTTATCAAACAACCTTCAAATGCCAATATGAGATTTGCATATTTTCCTCTCTTGGGTTTTCTATTTAAATCCCCCTAACGTGTTGGAAAAATTACTATTTTTTCACTAATAGGGATTTTATTTCAATCATTGATCAAGCTGTCACTTAAAGGGAAAAACAACACCTGGTACTGGATAAGTGACCTTCATGTGAAAGACAGTTGGGCAGAGTATTTACACATACAACTCAAAGATTTCTCACACTCTTGATAATGAAAAAAAAAAGTATAAAGTAAAAAATGATGCAGCATACGAATTAATTGCTATGCTTTCCACACCTCACTCTAATCGGTACATGTTTCTCTTTCAAGTTATCCTATCTTTAGTTTATCCTTAACTTATTGCTCCTCCATATTGGGGTTTCCAGGTCAAAATATGTGCAGACTTGTGGAGGGGAAGATTATTAAGAGGGTGGCGTTGACGTGCGCATAGCATGCTCTGGCTCTGTTTTATCCAAATTATTTATTTGATAACAAGTATTCCTTAGTTTAGTATCCACACATTGTTTTAGGATACATTTTTATAAACATATATTTATTTATTTTTTAAAGTCGGCGAGAGACCACATATCGTTTTAGTATATACATTTTTGTAAACATACAATTTATTAAAAAAAACAGTCAGGACAGAGAAGCCTGGCCCGGCCCGCAAACTCCACACATGAAAGATCAAACCTTCGAGCTCAGAAGCGTGAGGCAGACACACAGGACTACAGGGCCGCCAAGCATAAAGTATACGTATTTATAAATATAAAGCTCTCAATGATGTCATGAGAAGTAGAAGATAGTCAATATAAGTAATTAAAAAGACCAGCAGTGTGATAATTCTTATTGTTAATTGACCAAGTAAAGAGTGGACACAGTCATTAATAGTACTATATACACTGCATATAAACGCTACAAAAAATACTAGTCTGATTTGAATGTAAAACGTCGATGTCTCATTGTAGCCACTAGAGGGCAATATTTACTAAAAGCAAAACTAAAGGGCCAGTAAAAATAAAACAGGATTAAAATGAAATGTGTGATTAGTATCCACTTCCCTTGGCTATCTATGTAAAAATTACTGTAATTGACCCAGTCAATTTGTTGTTGTGTTTTCATTGTTATTTTTAAATAAACCATTTCTCATGACTGACTAAATGAATCCAAACATAGTCTGATATCACACTATATTCTGTCACTTTATGTTTTCGACAACAATTAGCAGAGTTTTAAACAAACTATCCAAACGCAATTTTTGTTTAAATGATTAATACAATTCAAGGAAGGGTGGAAAACAAAAAAAATGGTTTATAGTGACGCTTACAATCAGCGTTGAGCCGTTTGTGTCCAAAGTAATGGAGGGTGGACCATTAGTTCACTCATAAAGCTTTGATCACGTTGGTGCCACTGGCAGTCATGTGAGATGCCGGTGAGATCATGATCAGACAGACAGCAAGGGCCTGTGATTACAGATCATTCACTACCAGCATCTCCCAATCATAAGAGACCAGACATCTAGTGCCGTCTGTTAGGGTTAGTTTGGGGTTTTGATTGGTTTGTTTGCTTTTTGGCTCTTGTGTCCTCCCAGGATTCCCTTCCTCTCGTAACCAGCTGTGTGTACTTAGTAACCGACTATTGTCTGTCTATTTAAACCCTGTGTGTTTGTTAGTCTTTGTCGGATTGTCTGTCTATTTACACCCTGTGTGTTTGTTAGTCTTTGTCGGATTGTCTGCTTTGTTTGTACTATGCCATGTTTCTATGCCAGGTTCCTCTTTACCCCATGTCTTTCACGTAAGGTTTGATTTTGTTATTTGATTTGTAAGTCCTTGTTATTTTCTTGAATCCCCTCCTGCCTCAAGTATTAAAGTTTTGTTAGAACATCCTTGTCACCGTGTTTGCTTCGCCGCTCGACGTTGCACCAGAGACATAACAGCGTCAGTGGAAACCAATGACTTAACGAAGCCGCCATTTGCCACAGAAAGGCAAAGTCGGACAGAAGTAAATATTGAAGGGGATTTGCACTCCCATTCACAAAATCATGTTTTTTTTATTCAACATCTGTCTTGCATTGAGTTAATAGGTGCCGCATTGTGTTTGTAAGGTTTATCATCGCAAAATAAGAGGAAGTGCAATCATTTATAAGGGGAGCAATTGGCCGATGTTGACAGGTATGAGGTGGTCTTTCAGTACTTTTTAAATGTTTATGAAATATTGTATTACATCAATTGAAGGCCCTGAAATTGAGTCTAGTTTAGTTGTGACAGCCTTGTAATCTTAGCAAATTCCGTTCTGTTCTCCAAAGTATTGATATAATATTGACATGTAATTAATGGTTTATACCCCGACAAATTAGTGTTATATTTAAAGTGGATACTCATAAAAAGCTGAAACTCATTTTTCATTATCTTCAAGTAAACACTAATGAAAAATGAGTTTCCCGAATTTCCTTTTCTCTCCACTTTCCCAAATTTCACCAATAGGCATGCTCATGTACGTACTCAAACTGCTGGTTTGTTTACAAACATTTAATTGTTCAATTTCTGTACCAATTGTCCTCACAAAGGTTGTGTGGAGCCTATCCCAGCCACCTGTGGTCACCAGGTGGGGGACATCACTGAATTGGTGGCCAGCCAATCACAACGCAAAAGAAGACAGACAACCAGTCACGCACAGACTCATACCTAGGGGCAATTGAGAGTGCTCAACCAGCCTAACCTGCATTTTTGGGATGTGGAAGGACTACATCTAACCTTCAACCAATGTTCCCTCTAATTTTTCGTTGGTCTGGGCAGAAATACAACCTCCCTGAGCGCACTGAGTACCAGTGTGAGCAACATCATCGGTACTCGGATGATTCGCCTAAAGACGTTTCGCCGACGGACGTTTGACAGACGGGCAGGTCGCCGAATGGACGTTCCGCTGAAAGTTCATTCGGCCGAACGGAGGTTTCGCCGAAACGGGATTCGCGCGATCGCCCCGCCCCCGGATCGTGTGTGTACAAGTTTTTCAACCTCGGCCCGCGGGCCATATACGGCCCGTTAGGATTTTTAATCCGGCCCGCCGCCGGCGTTGTCCAAATTATAGTAAAAATCAATGTTAGTCTACCATCAATGGCAGCCCGGGAATAAGCACTCTTGGGCGGGCATGGCAGTCCGGGAATAAGCACTCTTGGGCGGGCAGATGTAGCAGAACCGAGCTGTAAAATGACAGCAATCTGGTCAAATCCTTCCTAATACAGCATTTAATGATTAAATACAAATACTGGAGCTCTTTGGACATTAGAACCGAGCCCAGGGAAGTGAATTCCTCGGTAAAATGTCGCGATGGAGGCAAAAAAACGTCCATATACGTCCATTCGCCAAACGGCTCAAAATGCTCTCAAATTCGGTCAAATCCAGCTGAAAACAGCGTTCAATGATTAAATACAAATACTAGTATTTGTATTTAATCATTAAACTAACAAATACTAGTATTTGTATTTAATCATTAAACGCTGTTTGAACGAACGTTCATTCGGCGACCTGTCCGTCTGTCAAATGTCCGTCGGCAAAACGTCTTTAGGCGAATCATCCGGTCACGACATCATCATTGCTCGCTATGGGCACACCAGTATCACACCTGCCACAAGCAGGTGCATGTCAATGTTCCCTCTAATTTTTCATGTAAAACATGCTGTAAAACACGAAAAACATAAGAGTGGACAGCGCTACTGCCACTGGCTGCCGCTTAAACGGCGCCATCATGGGGAAAGGGGTAAAAAAAAAAAGGGATTTTATTTACTGCGCGCCATATGACTGCTGCTGCGCAGAGAAGGCGAGAGTAGTGCGCAATTGCACACGCGCGCAGCTTTGAGGGAACATTGCCTTCAACCTCAGAACTATAACCCTAACCCTAACCACTCGGCCATGAGGCCACCTGTATTAACTGCATCTTAATAGAATATTGGCGAGAATATCAGGGAGGTAGCAATAATTGAAGGAAAACAACTATTCTCCACAGACTCAACAGAATTAAGGAAAATGATGAATATTAATTTTACAAAATGATTGTGTTACATAACTGTTCTGTGAACATGGAGCTTAAAGTATTATGTAAGTCATTGCTCTTCACTAATGTTTACTGGCTGATTATTGTCTACAGATTTATTGAAGGCTTTTTTAGAATCACGATTTGCATTTGAAAAGACAATGTAGAAGCTGTAAAGATTTTTTTTTCTAAAAAGCTTTTTTTTAATACCACCAAACCTCATTTAAAGTGGATAATAAATTGAGATGAAATTGCAATGGTTTGATTTTTGTTTTGTTTTTTATTTTTAGTTGAGACTACATATTAATAGTGGCAGTTATGAATGTGTTGATAGAAGATAGATGCAAAATCTACCAGTAATTCACATATAACAGTACATCGATTGTAAAAGTTGCACTATTGCTAGGGTAGAAATTGGTTGCTACTAGAAAAGATGATTGTCTGGTTTAAACCTTTAAACTCTGAGTATATTATTACTCTGGTTTTCACTTGTCTTATGGTTAACAGAAAAGACTAATGGTGTGAAAAGGAGTCAGTGAGGCCATTAAAAGTGCTGAAAAAATAAAAAACAAATTTAAGCAAGAACCAGACAAGGAAACCAACTTTTGACTGCAAGCCTACCAACGGAAGTGCTTCTCAGCTGGGAAAATGGTTAATAGCTGGACTGTGACCCTTCACCACTTCGCGGCTTCAAAATTTGCGGCTTCAATACATCGCATATTTTTATATTAAGATTTTTTTTAAAGTATTACGTTTGGAAAGAGAGAGTCGCCGCCGTCGGGGCCCCCGCCAAGACAGTTGGCGCCCTCGAGGCCCCCGGCGAGAGACTCACCGCCGCTGTCAGGCGCACAGAGTGGCGCCAGGACGGGCGAGCAGGAGCAGGGCGCCGGGAGGGGCGAGCCGGAGCAGGGCGCCAGGAGGGGCGCGCAGGAGTGGGGCGCCGGGAGGGGCGCATAGGAACGGGGCACCGGGACAGGTGCGCGGAGCATGAGAACATGGAAACGGGGTGCCGGGACGGGAACCTGGGAAAGAGCCGCTGGAGCGGGAACATCAGAAAGGGGCGCCGGAATGGGAACACGGGAACAAGTGCCAGAACGGGTGCCGGAACGGGTGCCGGAACGGGTGCCGGAACGGGTGCCGGAACGGGTGCCGGAACGGGTGCCGGAACGGGTGCCGGAACGGGTGCCGGAACGGGTGCCGGAACGGGTGCCGGAACGGGTGCCGGAACGGGTGCCGGAACGGGTGCCGGAACGGGTGCCGGAACGGGTGCCGGAACGGGTGCCGGAACGGGTGCCGGAACGGGTGCCGGAACGGGTGCCGGAACGGGTGCCGGAACGGGTGCCGGAACGGGTGCCGGAACGGGTGCCGGAACGGGTGCCGGAACGGGTGCCGGAACGGGTGCCGGAACGGGTGCCGGAACGGGTGCCGGAACGGGTGCCGGAACGGGTGCCGGAACGGGTGCCGGAACGGGTGCCGGAACGGGTGCCGGAACGGGTGCCGGAACGGGTGCCGGAACGGGTGCCGGAACGGGTGCCGGAACGGGTGCCGGAACGGGTGCCGGAACGGGTGCCGGAACGGGTGCCGGAACGGGTGCCGGAACGGGTGCCGGAACGGGTGCCGGAACGGGTGCCGGAACGGGTGCCGGAACGGGTGCCGGAACGGGTGCCGGAACGGGTGCCGGAACGGGTGCCGGAACGGGTGCCGGAACGGGTGCCGGAACGGGTGCCGGAACGGGTGCCGGAACGGGTGCCGGAACGGGTGCCGGAACGGGTGCCGGAACGGGTGCCGGAACGGGTGCCGGAACGGGTGCCGGAACGGGTGCCGGAACGGGTGCCGGAACGGGTGCCGGAACGGGTGCCGGAACGGGTGCCGGAACGGGTGCCGGAACGGGTGCCGGAACGGGTGCCGGAACGGGTGCCGGAACGGGTGCCGGAACGGGAACATATAGATGGCAAGCCGAAACGGGAATAGGGCGCCGGAATGGGGACACATGGGTGTCTGGCTGGAATGGGAACACATGTGTGGTCCCGGCGAGCGGGGATCTAGAACCGGCGATGGTGAGCGAGAGGCCGGGAGTGGGTCTGACGAACAGGAAGCCGATGAGCCACTCCTTCCTCTCTCTGTGTCGCACGACTGTCGTCCTCCTCTGTGACACGGGTGAAATTCTCGCCACTGCGTCTCCCCCAAACGGTGAATTGCCAGTAGTCAGCGGCCGGTGTTCGACACTCTTACCTGCCCCGCCGGCCACCACGCGAAGGCCCATTGTAAATACATCATACAATATTCGATGGATTGGTATTGGTTCGTTTCGACCTCCCATCTACAACGTCGCATGCTCGCTTTATGTTCTGGAGGGTTTTTTGTAAGACATACGGAGACATGCGATACATACAAGACGTACTGAGACTCAGTCAAGTCAAAGTCAAGTCAAAAGCCTTTATTGGATTGGATTGGATAACTTTATCCATCCCGTATTCGGGGAATTTTGTTGTCAGTAGCAAGAGGGTGAGGATGCAGAAATAGGAAAGGCATTTTAGACATAAATAGATAGGTCATAAGTAAGTTAATAAATAAATACATGAATAAATATATGAATAAATAAGCGTGTTGCTGAAATATATATATATATATATACACACACACATATATATATATATATATATATATATATATATATATATATACATATATATTTACATACATATATATAATATATATACCAATCACAGACTGATGTTAATTATATTTTGTTCATGAATAAATAATTCCAAATTGTCTGTTAGCTTCCTTTCATTGCTTTCCCCTGGTTGCACTGCTTCCAGATGTGTGTTTTCATAATGAAGCATTTAACCAATCATATTTCAGCCATTATTTGTTGCCTGTGTCGAATCTGCCTCAAGGCCTTCACAATCAGTTCTGCAGGCTCTGCTGCATTAAACAAGCGTCAATAAGACTGTTGCTTTAACCAATCAGATTTCGAGTTGGCAACACCACAATGCCTTCTCGCAAGCGTAGGGATACGTTATTGCCTTCTCGCAGACTAGTGATAGAGTGGACTAGCCAGAGCTACCAAACTGTATCTGGAGCGAGCTGCACAAGCAAATATATTGTTGTGTTGATTTGAAGCCATTTTCAAGACGGACTTTTCAAGAAAAAAAGCTGGACATAATTAAGAATGGTCGGACAACTCCAAAGCAAGCAAGCCTGTCACAACTGGGAACGAACATTTTCAGCACTAAATCGAATAAAAACGCATGCCAGAATTACGACAGGACAGGCTCGACTTTCAGCATTAGCTTCGATGGCGATAGAAAAGAAGGAAGAAAGAAAGGAGGATGGATATAGCTGTAGCTGCAGTAGAGGTTTTATAGCCATAAAATAGTTTTTGCTGAAGGCGTCACTAGGAAATGCACGGACCGCCACTGATAAATATATATATATATATATATATATATATATATATATATATATATATATATATATATATATATATATATATATATATATATATATATATATATATATATATATATATATATATATATATATATATATATATATATATATATATATATATATATATATAGTACAGTGGCGGGTCGTGCATTTCACACCTGGGCCTTCAATAGTGCTACGTGTGAATCAATCCAACCCTCAATAAGTATTTTATAAAACCTTTAATGCAGCTACAGCTGCAACACATTTAAAAAGAATCAATAATAACCTCAAAAATTTAAATATTATTTCAGAAAATAGACACAGTTTACTCAACAAAAATTCTTTTTATTTATACACAAAATCCATCCTCCTTTCTTTTCTCAAGAAGATTTCATTTACGCTGTTGTACAGAGTACACGTGTGTTTCAGGTCCATCAAGAAGTTCCTTTCTATAGCCATCAAAGCTAATGCTGAAAGTCTAGTCTGTCCTGTTGTATTTCTGGCATAAGTTTTGATTCAATTTAGGGCTGAAAACGTCCGTTCGACAGAAGCAGTGGACACGGGGATGGTCACTGCCAAACACACTAATGTGTACAGCTGCCCCATGCTCTCACTCAGATTTTTCTGCTGAAGGAAGTCAAGGACATCAGTGGGAGATTTTCCTGCAAAATCATCCATGGCATACATAACAATTAGTTCTGTTCTTAGCCGAGGCAGATCGAAAAGTGTTCCGTGGCTCTGCGTTAAAGTGGAGAAGGCTGCATGTGGGAAAGTTTCCTGGTATTCCTGAAACATCTGCGAGTCGATGAGGGAGAGAAACATCAGTCTTTCGTGGTCTTGAAATCTGGTCCGCGTCTGGCAAATAATATTGTCCAGAATCCTGTCGTGAAGTTGTTGGTAGTGCACGCGATAATTTTGCGCTTGATCTCTTCGTGCGCTTGGAGCACCCGCGCTGCGTTCGGTGGCCTTGTAGATTTCCTCATATCGGCTCCTCTCGCGTTCAACTGTGTCACAAAACTCCTTTACTCTTGCAAGACAAAACTGTACATCCAGTTTGTGGTTCTGTAGTATTGAAAAAAGCACGTCTGAATGCTCAAAAATGCCATTAAATGTGCGAAGCAAAAAACAAAATTCAAAATCATCCAGACGTGCTTTAAATCCATCAGCCCACGCACAGACTGCTTGTCGTACTCGTCATGATGCTCCAGGATGTGATGAAACAGTTCCTTTAGAGCAGCTCTCTTCTCAAATACTGTATTGACCACCCTGGATGCGTACTGCCACCGTGTTGGTGCCACACGGGGCAGACGCCGCTGGCAGATTTCGTCCAGCAGCTGTGTGCGTCGAGGCGATCTCGAAAAAAATGCAACAAAGCCATTCAGGTGAGCAAAAAATATCTTGCATTCTTTAAGCTTTGAGGCCCCCTGAGTCAGTACTAAATTGAGCCGATGGGCATAGCAGTGTATGAATAAAGCTAACGGTGCTCTCTCCTTAACTTTCGCCTGCACCCCATTTAATCCCGAAGACATGACCGCTGCACCGTCATAACACTGTGCCACAACTTTACCCAGACATTCATTTTCCACCAAAAATTGAATGTCATCGGCTCTCTTCCCACTGGTAACATTTTCAAATCTGACGAACCGCTCCTTGATACCTTTGCCCGTGACGTAACGCAGAACCAGTGCGAGCTGCGCTGCGTTACTCGCGTCTGTCGTCTCATCCACCATTACAGAGACAAACTGTACTTTTTTTATTTTGCTTCTGATCTCTTCCTCCATCACTTGAGCAATAGCAGTGATCAGGTCGTTTTGTATTTTGCCCGACGTGCCACTAAATACTTTATTAGTGGACAGGTGGTAATGTAAATACGGGTTTTTCTCAGCAAAAAGAGAAAGAAGTTCCACATAATTTCCTTTGTTTGGGGAGACAGTGCTTTCAACGTGTCCCCGAAATGAAAGTTCCTGCTTGCCCAAAAAAATGACGCAGTCTATCAAACTTATTAAGATTTCCCTATTTTTCTTTACCTTTTCGTTGTGGCGCTCCGTTTCCCTGCGCACTTGCTCGTTTAATTGTAACTTCACTCGAGTATCTCCAAAAGTTTTGGAGCGGACCGTTGCTTGTAAGTGTCCGGCGGAGCTTTGGTGTCCAAATTTGCAAATCCAGTGTTGCTCCAAACACCATGTCGATCGGTGGCAAATAACAAGCACTCCCAGCAATATAATTTGCTGTGTTCATTGGAGCCCGTGAGCCAAGGATAGCGCTCGTAGTTAGCGCACTGAAAGGTCCGAACACACCCTTTTCCCGGCTCTAACAGGCTTGCTAGCTTAGGAGTTGACCGCCCTTTCTTAATGATGTCCGTTTTTTTCTGGAAAAGTCAGTGTGAAAAATGGCTTTGCCAGCAAATTTGCAACCGAATCCATTTGTTTTCCTGCGTTGGCCATTGTGGGTGGAGTTTGTGATCTCTGGCTGCCTCACTATGGCTTTGGCCCGTCTACTCTAGCAAGCCAATAATAGAGGGTGAAAGCAATGACGTATCCCAGCCAGCAAAATGCTAATGGCAGCGAAAAAAGATTGTGGGGTTGCCAACTCGAAATCTGATTGGTTAAAAGCAACAGTCTAGTTTAATGCAGCAGAGCCCGCAGAACTGATTGTGAAGGCTTTGAGGCAGATCTGATCTGGCAACAAATAATGGCTGAAATGTGATTGGTTAAATGCTTCAATATGAAAACACACATCTGGAAGCAGTGCAACCAGGGGGAAAAGCAATGAAAGGAAGCTAACAGACCCTTTGGAATAATAAGTATTGATGGACAAAATATAATATGATTCAGATATTTCTTAGGCCAGCAGAGAAGGCCTTGAAGGCCCTGACGGCCCGCCACTGATATAGTATGTATATATATATATATATATATATATATATATATATATATATATATATATATATATATATATACATATATATATATATATATATATATATATATATATACATATATATATATATATATATATATATAGTATATGTGTGTGTGTATATATATATATATATATATATATAGTATATGTGTGTGTATATATATATATATATATATATATATATATATATATGTATATATATATACTAACCACTCATCCGCCGTGCCACCATGTGGTCTACATTATCAGCGAAATTCGAGGGATTACTGTCATAATATTATAATATTATTGTCATATCCTGACAATCAGTCCATTGTGGCAGTTGTCCTTAAATACAGGGTGCATCAACTTGCCACAGGTGTGTTGCACAGCTCCACTTCTTTGGCTAAATCAGATGCTGAAAAGACACCGAGTTATTGCAGGCTACAGAACATGACAGACAACAGGCAGGGGACAACTTTTCATTCAATCATATTACGTAGCGATTAACCTCACAAGGGTTGTGGGGGGTGCTGGAACCTATCCTAGCCAAACTATGGACACCAGGCGAGGGACACATGGAAGTGGCACAGGGAGGCCGATAACAATTCATGCCCACACTCATATCTACCATGCATATTTTTGGGGAAGTGAGAGGTAACTTGAGTCCAAACCCACGCATCCCATACAAACTCTGCCCGACATGCGAACCCCTCGGTCACCAGGCCAACTGGGGGACACCTTAAACCAAAGGTGGGCAAACTACGGCCCGCGGGCCAGATCTGGCCCGTTGTTCTTTTTAATCCGGTCCATGGAAGATTGGTACAGAATTAAGGTTTAATGTAAATGATTGCATTCATTTGATTTTGAATTGTAATGATGGCATTTCAACACAAGGGTTAGTGACTTTAGAGAGCCATATTCAAATACTCAGTGACTCGCCATATTGAAGTAATTGACTAACACTTAACTAGCAAGCTAAACAAAAAAGTGGAGTCATTTAGATTGTATTCTTTGGCACTGGACGAAAGCAATGATATAAAGGAAACCGCTCAGCTTTTAATTTTTAGCAGGGGGATTAGTGAGAATTTCGAGATAACGGAAGAGTTTTTGGATAAGGAATCCTTGAAAGGAAAAACACGGAGAGAGGATTTATTTAACAGCGTGTCAGCTGTCATACATAGGCACAAGTGACCTTGGTGTGTGCTCGCCAACGTTACCAAAGATGGATCACCAAATCTTATAGGAAACAACGTCTGGATGCTCAAGACAGGGTGAAAGAGGACAACCCCAAGCAGGAGGTAATTTTCCTATACTGCATAATTCACCAGGAAGCGGTGTGTTGCAGCTTGACCACGTAGTGAAGCCAGTTGTAAAACTCGCACCAGACTTCGATGAACTGGCTAAAAATGGGTGGTCAACAACACTGCTCTCATTAAAAGGTATGTTACTACTTTTTTTCTGTTTATGTTTCATATGTACTGTTAACGAATGCAGTTTTTTTATATGTATCGTATCTTGTGCTGACGCTGCCTTTCTGTCAAATTTGAAAAGTAAATGTGGCCCCCGGACCGAAAAGTTTGCCCACCCCTGCTTTATACAATAAAATTATTTCTGTTGGCATGATAAAGGTGTTGTCTTTCTTTCTAATAAATAAACTATTTGGGCATATTTCAAGAAAAACTAGCCATTGTAGCAAGTTTTCGACATTTCAAAAGATGTGTCACTGTGTGTCTGTACTGTTGGTATTTTTAGCTCCTTTCCTCAGGGAGCCAGCCTTTGCTGCATGGCTGAATAGAACATGCACTGCTTCCTCCTGACTGCACAGATTTGTCGGGGCAGATTTATAAATAGCTCAGCTGAAACACATGTTTGCAACCTACTAAAGTTGAGTTACCAATTCTTCATGAGAGAGAGTCGACACATATTTTGAAACAAGCTATATTTAACCTCTTTAACCACCATAATAATTATCTTGAATATTGTCTGATGCAAATTCAACAACCAAAGTGGTAATATTTATTGTTAAAAACTGGGAAACATTTAACAGTGGAATACAATAATAATATTATATTATTGTCAGTCCTAATCTGTTTTCGACCAACCTCCTACCAACCTATTTTTAATGATTAATTTCAATATACACAACGCCTTAGGGGTGAAAGAGAATGAGTCACACATGTGAATAATATATGTACAATATTTAAGAGGAGGAGAATTTGCCACAAATTTATGAGCCAACAAATAATGTAAATGGGTCAAATAACAAAAAAGATATATTTACATATGATTCCCACTTGTATGGACTCAGAATTACATGGAGGTAAGATTTGGGGCTTTGCTATCTTCCATCAGAGCTTTTACCTCTAATTGCATATAGTAATCAGGAGACAAACATCACCTCTAGATTATGAGTCACTGTTGACACGCAAATCTATGTGTCTAGTCTAGTAAATCTATTTTCCGCACAAAATCCAAGTACTCCCATGTTACAGGGCTATTTCTAGGGCAGCGGAAACAATCAATGAAATCTTTGATGTTTTTTTTCCCTGCCACACATTCCAGAAGTGGTTATAAAAAACCCTAAAATATTATTCAGGCTATATTCTTATCCATCCAAAGAAACAACCAAAGTCTCAAAGGGCTGTTTTTGAATTTTCTTTTAACTTGGGCTTTTCTGAGTACGTAATTTATTTTCAGGGTTGTCTTTTGAATTTGTATTATTTTTTAATCTCCAAAATTTATTTTCAAGGTTGTATTTTGATTTTTTTTTCCTGAGCCTTGCCACCAGGAGCAAAAAATAAATAACTAAAAAAAAAACAAGCAAACAGCAGTTATTGAGATACTTGGAAGTCTTATTTAGGGCATTATTATTTAGATAAACAATGTTTCAAAAAATAATTAATTAAAAAAACAACCCACTCTAAATTGCCCCTAGGTATGGGTGAGAGTGTGCATGGTTGTCCGTCTCCTTGCGCCCTGAAACCGTCTGGTCACTGACTCAGGGTGTCCCCTGCCTCTGGCCTGGAGACAGCTGGGATTGGCTCCAGCAACCCCCGCGACCCTAATGAGGATAAAACAGTTCAGAAAATGAGATGAGATTAGTATTTTTGTTTCAATATTACAGCTATAAGCATATCAAAAGACCTCACATTAACATCTAAATATAATGTATATATATATAAAAATATAAATACTTTAAATACTGTGCCCACAGCGAAAATAGTTCCTCTCTGCTTGATATAAATCGCAAAAAAACAGGTAAATGGGAGTTTTAGCCCACGTCCTCTGTATTCTTGTGGCCATGGGTCAATGGTCCACAATATTCGAGGAATTACTGTACTCGTCTGACTAAGCATGGGATGGAAATATGTCAGGTAAAAAATGACCCAATAAAAACACCATTGTCTGTTCTGAAGAAATCAGTCAAAACATAGACTTTGTAATTGTTTTTTAAAGCACAAGGACAGTTGAACTTGTTGATTAAAGCTTGCTTTACCATGAAGCCAGGCATGAGCATTCCTACATATTATGATATGATCCGCACGTTCAGTAAAAATGTTCGTGAAGGCATCCGCTTCCAAAAAAACCTTGTTGCTACCCGTTTCGGCCGGGGCCGGGTCCAGGGCAGACTTCGCTCGGACCATTGCCCAAGAAATTAAACTTCCACTTCGCTCCTCCGCGCCATCAAACTGTCCGGGGACCTCTATTTTCGGATAAGTGCAACGACGCCAGCCCACTGCCCGGACTTAAATGGAATCTCAACTTCCACGTTGCCTTGCCTCGCTGGCCAAAGTGCTCTATTTTCGCACCAGGCCGATTTCATCCGCTGTAACGTTGCTTGGGGCTCGCTTTTCCAAAAAAAAAAATCCCCCTTCGCTCGTGCTATCTGCCATCCAATTCGCAGAGCAAATTCTATTTTCAAACACTAAGCGCCAACGACGTCAGCCCGCTTTCCGGACTTAAATGGGATCTCAACTTCCACGTTGCTCCCGCCATCTTCGCCGGCCACACTGCTCTGTTTTCGGACAAGTCTGATATCATCCGACGTAACGTTGCACAGGGCTCGCATTTCTAAAAAAAAATCGCCCTTCGTTGGTGCTCTCTGCCGTCCAATTCGCCAAGCAAGTTTTATTTTCAAATAAAATGGCGTATGGTCGCACGGGGCTCACATTTCTCATAAAACTCCACCCTCACACAGGCTCCCGACCGCTCTGAAAGCACTATTTTTGGGTAAAAATGACGGCCACCGCCCACTCCCCACCTTTTTTCCCCTCAGTTGAGTGACTTTGACCTTCTTCTTCTGTCTTCCGCCATTTTCCTAGTGGCAAGCGGAAGACAGTGTAGTGGCTTCCGCTTGCAAGTTTCAGTGTGGATTTTCACATTTTTATGAACTGTTTTTCAGGGAAAAATATCCACGTTGTAGTGAAGCCGCAAAGTGAGCATTAGTTTAGAAAATAAAACGATTGGTAAATCCTAGAAACAAAAAAAATTACAAAATACTGGTTTTGAGCTTATAGTCTATTGCAGACTGCTTTGTTTCTTTATTTATTTATTGAGTCACCTCATGGTGTGGAGGTTCACTCGCCTGACTACTGTGCGGGCAGGCGTGGTCTTGATTCCCTCTGGTGGTGGTATGATTGTGATTGCGTTTGGTAATTTGTGTCATTGTGTGACCTACGACTGACTGGCGACCAGTCTAGTGTGTAGTCTCGTGATCGGACGATTCGCCGAAAGACGTTTGGCCGATGGTCGTTTGGCCGATGGTCGTTTGGCCGATGGTCGTTTGGCCGATGGTCGTTTGGCCGATGGTCGTTTGGCCGACGGATAGTTCGCCGAACGGACGTTTCGCCGAAACGGGATTCGCGCGCTCGGCCCGCCCCCGGATCGTGTGTGTACATGTTTTTCAACCTCGGCCCGCGTGCCATATACGGCCCGTTACAGATAACATTCATTTAGGAATAACAAGGGCATGTACTGCGCCCAGCTGGACATATTTCTAAATACAAGTATGTACTACAATGTGCTGCCAATTTTTTATATTTTTTATTTTATCCTTGCGTTTAAAGTAGTAGCCATTTGGAGATCACACAGAACAGTACGTGACAGAAGAAATAGAGAAAATAAAGTAGTAGTAACAGTAAGTACTAATGTAATGAAATTGTAAATCCAGAAATCCTACTCCAGAAAATTTACACCAGCATAGAAAACGTTGAGATTAATCTTTGAATTAAGGTTCTCAGCAAATCATTTTGAATATATATTTCCTAAAATAACGGGAAATTATTTAAAATTAAACTAGAAGTAAAAGTGTGTTCCATGGCATTTTCAGGTATTGTTCTCTAAGCCCTCTAATCTGTCCAAGGCACTTAGAATTTCACATAAGTCTTCTAGTGTTGTTTTTTCTCAGTATCAGACATCAATCCCCAGCTTTGATAAATTACATTGCGTGTCCAAGGGGCCGAGGTTTAAAAACTTGTACACACACGATCCGGGGGCGGGGCAAGCGCGTGAATCCCGTTTCGTCGAAACGTTCGTTCGGTGAACTGTCCGTCGGCCAAACGTCCGTCAGCGATACGTCTTTCAGCAAATCGTCCGAGTACCGTGTAGTCTGCCTTTTGCTCAAACCCAGCTCCAGCAACACCCACAACTCTTTCGAGGATGTGCCTTATGGAAGATGAATGGATTTGTTTATTTAAACAAACCCCTTTCAACTCTTTGCCCAATTTCAGCTTCAAGAGTGAGTATAACATGAATGGGGAGTCTTGTTGGTTTTCTGAAAATCTATTTGTTTGACAAGTAGCAATAAAATAAATGAATCTGGTTATATACATATATATATATATATATATATATATATATATATATATATATATACATATATATATATATATATATATATATATATATATATATTTATATATATATATATAAGTAGATGTATACATTTGGGGTATACCCTGCCTACTAGCCATTGTTGGCCAGGATCGAATTCGCTCCAGCACCCCACAACCCTCGTGAGGAAAAGCAGCTGGGAAAATTAATAAATATATGCATACGCTACACATCATCACCACTGGCCTTATGGCCATGTTGTGGGGACTGTGAGTATTATTAAATATTCAGAGATTAGACATCCTGGCCGCTTTTCCCTCGATAAACAGCAGGGACTAGAAGGATGACAATAATATGTCAACATGACACAGGGCATGTAAGAAAATATGCTGTTGCACATTAATTAATCTATGTTAATTAATGAAGAAAAAATGAAGGCTAAAACAAACAACAACCCTGTGCCTCTTCTGGGAACCAGAGTGAGTTATGTTCTCACACATAATAAAACGTCTTTAATGAACATTACAGAGGGTACTTCGTAATATTGATGTCAAACTACAAGTATAATATTATTTTCTGTTGTTTTTACCTCTCTCTTGCCATACATACGTCTTCTGGCGCCTGGATATCTCGTGAAAGTGACTTTAATGACTAGAATATCGAGGTATGGAAAGATAGATCTAAACCTGTGTCAAAAGAAAATAAGTCCTTCAGGAATTTTTTTGTGGTCCATCCACCAAAACAGGTAAGTTTTGTTCTTTAAATAGTTCTTTGCCAAAGGTTTCAAAAATACAACAAATACAACAACCTAGGATCAATCTGTTTCAATGTTACACTGTACAAGGTGCCAATGTAAACACAATCTCTCCTGGTTTAAGCTCCGCCTCCTCCAAGTAGTACAAAAATTAATATACAGATATTTTAATGGGTGAATCGATACAGATAGTGGTGTCATAGGGAATCACTAGTAAGTAGGATTCTCAACACGAGGAAGAGTAGTGAACATTTGTATTCGTGTTATGCTGGGACTTGGAAAAATGCATATTCTGTAACCAATACATGGGGGAAGAGAGTGACTTCTTTAAATAAACGGATCATCTTTACTACTTACATTAGGTAGCCTATATGTTCATGTTTTGTGTATCAGTTTTGAAAAAAAATCTTCTTAATTCCACCAAACCCTTCTGTCTCTAGCTGTATCTCTGAAGAAACAACACAGTGAGAACAACCACAATAGGGGAATACGAAATTCCCATGTGACACTTTGAAACCTCTCCAGCCCTTACAGACACTCAGATTCACCATTCTCGGTGTCAAAGCAGCTAAACTGGGTAAAAAAATGATAATCATATTAACAAAATCTCATCTCATCTCATTCTCATTCTCTGAAGCACTTTATCCTCATTAGGGGGGTGCTGGAGCCTATCCCAGCTGACTCCGAGCCAGAGCCAGGGGACACCCTGAATCGGTGGCCAGCCGATCACAGGGCACAAGGAGATGACCAACCATGCACACTTACACCCATACCTAGGAGCAATTTAGAGTGTCCAATTAGCCTACCATCATGTTTTTGGAATGTGAGAGGAAACCAGAGTACCCAGAGGAAACCCACGCAGGCCCGGGTAGAACATGCAAATTCCACACAGGTGGACCGACCCTGGATTTGAACCCAGGACCCCAGAGCTGTGAGACCGACACGCTAACCACTCGCTCCACCGGGCCGCCCCCGATTTTAACAACACTAAAATCATAAAGGTATTTTGTGCTCTCCGTGGCCTGTACAACTAATTATATCAAGCAACTGACTTTTGGACTCTCATCTATGTTCATCTTCTGCTGTTTTGTATCACATTGTAGCACTTGCAAGAACTTACAGATAGATTTAACTTCCCTTAAGTAAGGATGCCATATCGGTTCAATTTTATCACACCTTCATCACACGTTGATGAAGCTGCCGTGTACAAACACCCCAGATGAAAGTTCGCAGGGCCAGTTTTTCCAGTACCTTGGGGATGAAAGTGCTACGTAAAGCTTAAGCTCTGCTGCATAGGCGCGCAAGCACTCGTCTCCTTTCATTGATGATTGAACAGCTAGTCCACGGCCTCATCAAGATACTTAGGTTGTCCAAAACGTTGACGCAAGGCTTTCTTTTGTTCTTGCCAATTGAGAAGATCCTGTCCTCGAAGGTCTGTGAGGATCTGGAGGGCATGATCTTCCAACGTGAGGTCAACTCGGACTGATGTCTTTTCATTTGATGAGCCATTTAACTGTGCTGCCATTTGGACTTGGCTGAGCTAAGTCTCCGGTGGTCCCTCCACATTGTGGGTTGGCAGCTTGGTCATCTCTATGGTTAACACAGTGCTTCCCAACCACTGTGCCACGGCACACCAGAGCCAGGGGACACCCTGAATCGGTGTGAATCACCAGTGTGCCGTGGCAAATTGCAAGAAGTCATACAATGTAATATTCAGAGAGAAAAAGAAATATGAATATAACGAGATTAAAATTGAACAATTACAAGGTTAAAATCAAAATATGATGAATGTTAAATTATAGATTTTAATTTAAGAGATTTAAATTGTGAAACAGTCATTTTGATGCTTATTTTTCTCTAACAAGAACAAGGAAGTTATTTGGTTTCTAGAGCATTAACTTTTGTGAGCACAAGATGTTTTTAGTAATATTAGGAGATTTAAGTAATATTTGGATAAAAGTCATAAAAGTATCCGATTAAAAACTTTACATTAGTTATTTTTGCATCACTTGAACCGAAAATTGTTCAAGGTCCGCAGACATCAACTTTTGGTGACATTAGGTCATTGTGAAAAATTAGATTTTTTAGGTTTATGTGATTCCTGCTGATAAAATTTTAATGACAATGACTATTGTCATATATAGATGACATAGTTTTAAATTAAAATATTTTCAGATGGTGGTGTCCCTTGAGAATTTTTCAATGCCTGCCGCAGCTCAAAAAAGATTGGAAAACACTGGTTTAACATGTCACTTTCAATCCGCTTCCCATGCTGAGTTCTTGCCACACATTTGCTTGTACCCCCTTCAAGACGCCTCCTATGGCAAGGTAGAAGTTACTTGTTGCCTCATAATAACACCAATGTAAAGAATTGACAGAAATATTTACCTTTCCCTAATCAGCATGCAATTATAGGCACACTCTAATGACACATTAAAGTAAGCAAAACTCATGCAACAAAACATAATACACAATTATTTGCAGTCCTGGTGATGCCACCGTACACCCATCGCCTTGCCACACCACTTTGGCCGAGGTTTTTTGTTTTGTTTAACGTCACACATCAATATGTACAGTATCACAAGTGCAATTCACACACAATTTGAATTTGTGCTGTCTGTTTGCACAAACTATCGCGGGACAAATTTGTGATGAGATCAACACCAGGCCAGTTAGAATGAAAACGTTTTGCCAGCAGCTACAACGCGGATTTCATTTATTGTGCTTTTTTTCCGCTATACAGTCTGCTTTCCATATCTCCCTCCTCTACCACACCTGAATCAAATGATCAAATCATCAGCAAGCTGTCCAGAAGCTTGATGACGATCCCGATTATTTGATTCAGGTGTGTTGGTGGAGGGACATATGGAAAACAGACCAGAGAGCGGCCATCAAGGACGGGAGTTGGCCACCCCTGTTCCATATGATGAAATGAGTATGTGGCTGTGTATTGATTTGAGTCAGAAAATGCAGAGTGAAATGTGCTAGTTCTCATTTAATCAAAATGTTGATTTGGGAAAGAAAATACAAAGACTTAAAGGTAACACAATTTATTTTACCACTGTTATAGTGTTATAGTCAATGTACAGTATCCTATATAAGAGGTGCAGAAGATTAATGAATATACCAACAAAGACCCTATCTATTTTCAAGCAATAAGCCAACTGTGAATGTTTCTTTTCACTCGGCATGACACAACAGAAGGACATTCAAAAAAACAGCAACAGTGCAATGTCAGGAAACTCATGGGTTCTTCCTGTACCATTGACCTTTGAGAGATGTTTTGAGAAGTGTTTATTTTTCTCTCACCTCCACTTTAACACATACAAACAGACTGCCAATTCCCATAATGTGAAATAATAAATGAATAAACACACAAAATACTATACAAGTTACATTTTTGACAGTTTAATGGTCTACATTTATTGTCAACTAATACTTTTCATTCGGGTTTCATTTCCTGAGCCTGGACTAAAAGTTTAGTACTCTCAATGTCATTTGATGATTCTCTCTAGCAACAAATGAATCTTAAAAAAAGCATCATTGAAGGAAAGATTAACCTCAGCCAAACCCTCATTGCATCCAGATTGAAAGGACTAAAAAGGAACACGCTGAGATTTAGATGAGATTTTTCCCCTTTCCAACTGAATTTTAAATTATGGCTTTTGACTGTAAGGGGCATTAGTAGAAAAGAGTACAACTTTTCAAGTTTTATAAGGTTAAGATCTGATTTTACAAGCTTGGGCTGGGGTATGGAAAATCAATTAATATATATTAAATCTATAGGTCTACAGTTTTGTCTTGTTTAAGTACTAGTTAATTCAGTGCTTATGTAAACCTCATAACCTCATTATGAACTAAGCATACTGCCAATCAATGTTTGGATAGAACTGGTTAGTTTTCACACATTATAAAACCAAACCACAGGAATGTAATGGCAAAACATTTTCTTAGATGTTCCCCGATGCCGGAAAATTGCCTTCAACAGAATGATTGTATCATCACACTAGGTTGTTCTCTGATTTCCTTGAAATGCCTTAAGCTGTATATTTATTTTAAACTTACTGGTTAATAAGAAGAGTGCATTCTGTTGGTAAAACATATTTGCATTACTTTTAATGTTGCATTTCCTCAAGCATGATCTCATTTGAATCTAGTTTAGACCACTCTGAACATTAAACTGAATGTTTTTGCCGTATGTTTTGCTTCCAAAGAATCAATTTCAACATTTATTCAAAAAGGTGTTGATTTTTTTAAGCGTTTTTAACGTCACAATAAAGCATGGACAATAGTTTTGACATCAAGAATATTGTTAAGCACAAACCTTTTATCAGTCTAAAGTATATTACACGTCGTTAATACTCCACTCCTCTCATGGGATTCATTAATCGTTTGTTTTAACAAACAAATGCATGTTCTTTGCCACTGCACATGTTGAAAAAGGAATAAAATTCTATATTTTCAAATACAATCCAATTTTACTGTACATACATAGAAAAGAGCTGGCAAGAGGTAATGTCAGGGTGTTGAAATAGCATATTTTTTATGTAGTGTGCTTTCGAGGACACGCTGAAGAAATATTTATTAGGACTGAGTTTTGTAATTATTTAATAAAAAAATTCAAGCTTCAACTTCATCCCCCCCACCCTTGATGACTTCATCATCAGTCTCATTGCTTCTATTGGCTGAGGGGATGTGATGACACATCGGAAGCAGAGGAAAAGACTATAAAACCTCCACTCTTGCTCTATTCAGGCATACAGTATTCTGCCTCCCCACTGAGGATATTTAACTACCATCCAGCACAAAAGAGGCTAAGCCTTCCACCATTTACAGCCTGCTACTATGTGTAAAGGATTAACATCGATGCCCATCTGCTGTTTGGAAAGGTAGGTGAAGATTTCATGAATAGTGTTGGATTACAAGAAGGGTACTGGAGCTGTGTTGTTGTTTTTCTAGATTTTCTTTTTTGCTGCTAAACAGATTACATTGATTTTAAATGAAACACATGCAGGAGTTGGCACATTGATTCCATGATACCATTGGGCAGGTTTGGTATTTGGATGAACTCAAATCACAGGCAAATTAGATTTTACCTTCACTATATTCTTTTCACAGGGCCAAGGAGCTGAAAGCAAGGCTGCAAAACATTTTGCAAAGGTCAGAGTGGAGTCTTTTCTGCTGCAAAATGGGGAAAAACAGGTAAGATAACTGTCTTTTACTGCACATCACATCAGTGTTCTTTGTTCAAATTTGAAGAAATCTAACAATGCACCATTTATTTTAGACCAACCCAGGAGGAATGCCTGAGGTGGAAAGGGTCATTTGAGCAACTCCTGTCTAACAAATGTAAGTGCATTTTTTTCTTCAGCAGTTACATCATTTCATGTGGGGAATTGGACCATAAACAAATGAATGAATGCATTTTGTACCATTAGTAAATCAACTTGCTCTCTTTCCAGATGGCCTCTGTGCTTTCACTGCCTTCTTGTTATCTGAATTCAGTGAAGAGAACATTGCGTTCTACTTTGCATGTGAGGATTACAGGGGTACAAAATCTCTCGACAAACTACCTGCTAAAGCCCAAAAGATCTACAATGAGTTCATCAGCAGTGATGCACCCCGGGAGGTACATAAAATACATCACATTGTTTCATGCAATTGTGATATTTTCGGCAGAGTGGGAGAAACTCTATGCTTACATCAAATTGTGATCACTTTGAGAAGCTCCAAACACTAATTTGTTTCTGTCTCAATGTCCTATTTTACAGATTAACATTGACCATGAAACTCGTGACATCACCAAAGCCAACATGCATTCCCCATCACCCCGCTGCTTCGACCAGGCGCAGCACAGAATTTACATGCTCATGGCCAAGGACTGCTACCCACGCTTTTTGCGCTCGCAAGCTTTCAGGGATATTGTCAGTCAAGCCAAGCTGAGCACCAAGTCCACAAAACAGCCCCAGCTGGGGAAGAAGCCATGAGTTGTCAGTGTTGCTTGTCTGTAGAGGTAAAAGTACAGTGTGTCCTTTCAGACCCCTCACTCTGAAAGCTTAACTCGTAAAGAAAAATGGGATTTTTTTTCCATGTCAGGAATGTCAATAAATAGTAAGGATTTGAAAGGTGGCTTGAAAAGTCCAAAGAAAATGAAAGGCTACTTAATGGGAAAGTACTTTTATCCTATTTGCCTGATGGCATTTTGTTGTTTCCAATGTCTATGTCAATGTTGAAAGCAGTTTGGGAAAATATGTATTTATTACAAAGAATTTTTGTATTTAATTATCTGTAATTTTTTTGCTTGAAATTTTACAAAATAATCTGTAATTTACTGTGCAATATTATAAATGATATCCATATAATTATCCTCACTAGGGTCGCGGGGGGTGCTGGAGCTCAGACCAAACATTGCTGTGCAATGTGAAATAAATAAAATAATCAACTGAAGACATCATCACCTTTGGCAAGCAAACTTTTTTTCAGCCTCACTAAAAGAAACTGTAAATTTACCTCACATTTGGCCATTCCAAAAAAAGGAAATAAAAAAGTTGGAAGAACTTAAGCCAATTTAACCTAAGATAATAGGTTTTAGATTTTTGCAACGTTTTCAGAACATTTGCATAAAATGGGGAAACACCTTGATATCAAGTAAGAAAAATATTACAGGCTTTCCTCAAATGAGGACAGTGGGTTAATGACATTTTCAATAAGGCTCCTCTTTGCGCACAAGTATTTTCAAGGCATTAAAAAAAAGCAAGAAAACGCCAGGGAGAATTCACTTGGCTCTTTTAGTGGGTCGGCTTGGTGTTGTCCTGCATCTCATAATCGCTTATTTTCGCTGTGATATTGTCTTTTTGCGTTCATGCTCTGTGTTAGCCTCTATTGCTAACATGCTGAAAATACATTCCCCCCCACCCCATCATCCTCCTGGAACTAGCGTTCATCTTGCAACAGCGCCCCTGTCTGTTGTGGTCGGGTGGTGTAATTGCAGTTTAACATTTTCGAATTTTTAAGTTTTTAATATTTTCATTGACAAAAAATATCTCATCTCATCTCATTTTCTGATCCACTTTATCCTCATTAGGGCCGCGGGGGGTGCTGGAGCCTATCCCAGCTGACTTTGGGCCAGAGGCGAGATACACCCTGAATTGATGGCAGGCCAATCGCAGGGCACAAGGAAACAAACAACCATTCATGCCCACACTCATACCTAGGGGCAATTTAGAGTGTCCAATCAACCTACATGCATGTCTTTGGAGGAAACCGGAGTACCCGGAGAAAACCCACACAGGCCCGGGGAGAACTTGCAAACTCCACACAGGTGGACCAACCTGGATTTGAACCCATGTCTCCGACTGTGAGACTGACGCGCTAACCACTCAGCCGCCGGGCTGTGACAAAAATTATTTCACGATGATTATCGTTATCGTTTTATCGCCCAGCTCTACTGTCAATTTTAACACTTCAGTTAACCTTTAAAATCTGATGATGAATTTGGCCCCCTCTGTGATTTTCGTGGCGATGGAATTGCAGTTTAAAATTTTCGAATTTTTATATTATGGGCCCTAGGTATGGTACTCGGACGTTTCGTCGAAAGACGTTTGGTCCCCGGACGTTTGGCCCCCTCTGTGATTTTCGTGGCGATGGAATTTTTCACTATTACTAGCCTTTTATTGAATGGTTTGAATCATTTGTTAATAACACCTATGGAGGAAACCCAAACAATAACTGACAGCTAACAAACCACTGTGATACAGTGGGGCAAATAAGTATTTAGTCAACCATCAATTGTGCAAGTACTCCTACTTGAAAAGATTAGAGAGGCCAGTAATTGTCAACATGGGTAAACGTCAACCATGAGAGATAGAATGTGGAAAAAAACTGAAAATCACAGTTTGATTTTTAAAGAATTTATTTCCCAATTAGAGTGGAAAATAAGTATTTGGTCACCTACAAACAGGCAAGATTTCTCTCTGTCAAAGACGTCTAACTTCTAACGAGGTCTAACGAGGTCTCCACTTGTTACCTGTATTAATAGCATCTGTTTTAACTCATTATCGGTATAAAATACACCTGTCCACAACCTCAGTCTCTCAGGGACTCAAATCCTGCACTGCCAGACGTGTCCCCCTCCTGAAGCCAGTACACATCCAGGCCCATCTGTGGTTCGCTAGAGAGCATTTGGATGATCCAGAAGAGGACTGGGGGAATGTGTTATTGTCAGATGAAACCAAAAAAAGAACTTTTTGGTAGAAACACAGGTTCTTGTGTTTGGAGGAGAAAGAATACTGAATTGCATCCGAAGAACACCATACCCACTGTGAAGCATGGGGGTGGAAACATCATTATTATTTTTCAATTGGTATGCTATCAAACCAAATTTTTTAGATACTCACAGAAACGGGATATCTCCCTTTAACAATGTTTAGAATTTTTTTAACAATGTTTAGTGTTCAAAATAACCCCATGGAATGGTTTGTGCGACAACATAGTGTGTACTTTATACAGTTTTAACCGTGGCCACGGTGTACTTATCAGCAAAATAAAATACGTAATAACATTTTACATAAGTATTTCCATGGCATCCAGTGTGTGTTTTGTTTAGTTGTTGTACCAAGGAAATGATGTGAATAGGAAATACTTTAGCAAACAGGAAGGGCAAAGTAAAAAGTGACAGTATGAACAGAGGAGGCAGTTAAACTTTGTTATCAGCAGAGCAACTATTTGCACTTGTCATCAACTTCAAGCAATAAGTTGCAAAAAAATGGTGGAAACCCTTGCTCTCCGAAAGCCATTAAAATTCAAAGGGGTATTGGAAAAACATTTGAAGCATCAAATTAGGGCTACGGTGAGTTATCTAATTTGACATTGTTTAGTTAGGTATTCATTTGATCCGAATCCAAATTGGAGGTGAATGTCTAGTTTGTGTATTCAGATGTCATTAGTACATAATAGAGGTTATGTTGGTCAGGCAAGGCAACAGCTGGCACAGGGCTGGTGCATAATGAAACACTTAAAAGGCTGCTTCTATGTACGGTTACCCCCTGACATTTGGTCTCGATGAGAGTATGGCAATAACCGCAAGAATTACTGGTTTGGCTGTTCTCTGTACAGATAAGAAAGAGATGGTTTGCCAAAAAGTTTATACTTGATTAAAAAAAACTAAAATCAGTTTTATTGTCGCGTGTTTGGTTTTGGCAAGTGGCAAACCTCTAGAGTGAAAAACGAATCCAGCAGTGATTTACAACCTTGCAATACTCAATATTGGCTGAGAGGCTGACTTCAAAACAGAGCAATTTTTCATAGACCACCATTATTGCAATGATTTCAACATCAAAACCACGCTGGTGAAAACTTTGAATTCGGTCTATATGGCAAAAACTTGTTTCATGACAATTGTAGAGGGGCTGATTTTTTGGGGGGGTACCACAATCATTAAGTTGCCATCTATATGTCAAAGTGGCATTATATTTTGTTGATGTTTTGTTTACTTAATTTAAGGATTTATTTATTATTCATGTTTATTTAACTTTGGATCTCATTTCCCCAGGTTTGCACAAAAAGTGCCCAGAATGTTATTTTTCTGAACCATTTTAATTCATTTGGTCCCTGGAAGGGCGGCTCAGCGGCTGAGTGGTTGGTGCGTCGGGATCATAGCTCCGTCTGCTCTTACTCGTTTCTTTGTTTTTACAGCTTTTCTATCTTTTTTATTACATTTTAATATTTCTTAATACTTTCCTTTATACTTTACTTTGTACTTTATACCTTTTACTTTAATGTTTTCAGGACCTTTACGACTCAACTCCACCCATCGTGTGTCATTGTTCTATTAGCTTAGTTTCTTTCAGTGGTGGACCGTCAGGGCCTGCAAGGCCTTCTCTGCTGGCCTAAAAAAATATCTGAATCACAGTCTGATATTAATTATATTTTGTCCATGAATACTTAATTCCAAATTGTCTGTCAGCTTCCTTTCCTTGCTTTTCTGGTTGCACTGCTTCCAGATGTGTGTTTTCCAGTGGCGGTCCGTGAATTTCCTAGTGACGCCTTCAGCTGTCGGAATCAATCATGGCTATAAAACCTCTACTGCAACTACAGCTGCGACACATTAAAAAATCATCTTTACGACGTATTTTTCTTGAGTCTGCATCCGTTTTTGCTACCGCAACCAATATGGCGCCGTTCAAGTGGCAGCTGGTGGCGGTAGCTCCGTCCACTCTTGCTCGTTTTGTGTTTTTGGTGCTTTTCTGTCTTAATGATTTTCTTTGGTGATTCTTAATGATCCCATTTACTTTGCTTTGCTTTGTACTTTGTGCTTTTGCTTTGTTGTTCTGCGGCCTTTGCAACTGTACTGTCTAACTTGTAACTATGTATAACTATGTCTTTCCTGTATCTGCATTTTCACCCTCTTGCTACTGTTACAATGAAATTTCCCGAATACGGGATGAATAAAGTTATCCAATCAAATCAATAATAACCTCATACAAGTGAAATATTATTTAGTACACAATATCCATCCTCCTTTCATTCCTCCTTCTTTTCTATCGCCATCGAAGTTAATGGTGAAAGTCGAGCATGTCCTGTCGTATTTCTGGCATACGTTTTTATTCGATTTAGTGCTGAAAATGTTCGTTCCCGGTTGTGACAGGCTTGCTTGCTTTGGAGTTGTCCGACCTTTCTTAATGATGTCCAGCTTTTTTTTCTTGAAAATCTGCAAACAAATCAATTTCTTCTCCTTCAGCCATTGCGGGTTGACAAAAACGCTATTAAATCAACACGACATTATATTTGATGTGCAGCTCGCTCCTGATACGGTTTGGTAGCTCTGGCTCATCCACTCTATCACTAGCCAATCATAGTTGGTGAAAGCGATGACGTATCCCTACACCTAAGAGAAGCCAAAGACGTATCCCTAAGCCTGCGAGAAGGCCTTGGTGTCACCAAATCGAATTCTGATTGGTTAAAACAACAGTCTTATTGACGCTTGTTTAATGCAGCAGAGCCTGCAGAACTGATTGTGAAGGCCTTGAGGCAGATTTCTGACCCTGGCAACAAATAATGGCTGAAATGTGATTGGTTAAATGCTTCAATATGAAAACACACATCTGGAAGCAGTGCAACCAGGGGGAAACACAATGAAAGGAAACTAACAGACAATTTGGAATTATTTAATACGTATTCATGGACAAAATATAATTAACATCAGTCTGTGATTCAGATAGGCCAGCAGAGAAGGCCTTGAAGGCCCTGACGGCACACCACAAAACACTGTTTTCATATTTAAGCATCTAACAAATCACATTTTAGCCAATATTAGTTGCCAGGGTCAGAAATCTGCCTTGAGGCCTTGACAATCAGGTCTGCAGGCTCTGGTGCATGAAACAAGCGTTGATAAAACTGTTGTTTAACCAATCAGATTTCGAGTTGGCGACACAAAGGCTTTCTCATAGGCGTAGGGCTACGTCATCGCTTTCACCAACTATGATTGGCTCGTGATAGAGTGGACTAACCAGAGCTACCAAACTGTGTCTGGATCGAGCTGCACAAACAAATATATTGTTGTGTTGCTTTAATAGCGGTTTCGTCAACCCGCAATGGCTGAAGGAGGAGAATATTTTTTTGGGCAGATTTACTGTCAAAGCCATTTTCAAGACGGACTTTTCAAGAAAAAAGCTGGACATCATTAAGAAAGGTCGGACAACTCTGAAGGTAGCAAGCCTGTCACAACCGGGAAGGAACATTTTCAGCACTAAATCGAATAAAAACTTATGCCAGAAATGCGACAGGACAGGCTCTGTTACGTCCACGGGAGGCATCGAGGCGAGGTAGGAGATTTTAGGACCCAATCGCGGGGAAGTAGGTGAGGACGAGGCAAATGGTGCTCATAACCAAAACTTTAATAACAAAATAACAAAGACTTATGAAACAAAACATGAAACCAAACCGGATTAGGGGAAACACGTGGAATCGAGGAGCAAGGTAGCGTAGATGCATGGTAAGGGAAATTAGGCAGACGATCCGACAATGACACACTTAACGACGTTTCCGGAGGGCGTCCGCGCCAGCCTGAGACAAGACGTGGGAGTGGCTGGTCCGGCGGACATCCGCGCCGGCCCGAGACGAGGCGAGGGAGTGGCTGGTCCGGCGGGCGTCCGCGCCGGCCTGAGACAAGACGTAAGAGTGGCCGGTCCGGCGGGCGTCCGCGCCGGCCCGAGACGAGGCGAGGGAGTGGCTGGTCCGGCGGGCGTCCACGCCGGCCTGAGACAAGACGTAAGAGTGGCCGGTCCGGCGGACGTCCGCGCCGGCCTGAGACGAGGGGTGGGAGTGGCCCGGAGAGTCGCCACCGACCCCCTCATCCAGGTGGCCTGGAGAGTCGCCGCCACTTATGGGCGGGCAGGAACTTGGCGGGCAGGAACTTGGTGGGCGGGAACTTGGTGGGCGGGAACTTAGCGGGCGGGAACTTGGTGGGCGGGAACTTGGCGGGCGGGAACTAGGCGGGCGGGAACTAGGGGGGCGGGAACTAGGGGGGCGGGAACTAGGCGGGCGGGAACTAGGCGGGCGGGAACTAGTATGGCGGGAACTAGGCGGGCGGGAACTAGGCGGGCGGGAACTAGGCGGGTGGGAACTAGGCGGGCGGGAACTAGGCGGGCGGGAACTAGGCGGGCGGGAACTAGGCGGGCGGGAACTAGGCGGGCAGGAACTAGGCAGGCGGGAACTAGGCGGGCGGGAACTAGGCGGGCGGGAACTAGGCGGGCGGGAACTAGGCGGGCGGGAACTAGGCGGGCGGGAACTAGGCGGGCGGGAACTAGGCGGGCGGGAACTAGGCGGGCGGGAACTTGGCGGGCGGGAACTTGGCGGGCGGGAACTTGGCGGGCGGGAACTTGGCGGGTGGGAACTTGGCGGGCGGGATCTTGGTGGACGGGAACTTGGCGGGCGGGAACTTGGCGGGCGGGATCTTGGCGTGCGGGAACTTGGCGGGCGGGAACTTGGCGGGCGGGAACTTGGCGGGCGGGAACTAGGCGGGCAGGAACTAGGCGGGCAGGAACTAGGCGGGCAGGAACTAGGCGGGCAGGAACTAGGCGGGCAGGAACTAGGCGGGCAGGAACTAGGCGGGCAGGAACTAGGCGGGCAGGAACTAGGCGGGCAGGAACTAGGCGGGCAGGAACTAGGCGGGCAGGAACTAGGCGGGCAGGAACTAGGCGGGCAGGAACTAGGCGGGCAGGGGGATTCTTGTGCTTGGCTTCAGCACAGGTGCGACTGGCAGTCCAGCCGAAACGGGGAGTGTTGTGCGTGGCTTCGGCACGGGTGCGACTGGTGGTCCATCCGGCATGGGGAGTCTTGTGCGTGGCTTCGGCACGGGTGCGACTGGCGGTCCAGCCGACACAGGGAGTCTTGTGTGTGGCTTTGGGATGGGTGTGACTGGTGGTCCAACCGGCACAGGGAGTATTGTGCGTGGCTTCGGCACGGGTGCGACTGGCGGTCCAGCCGGCACGGGGATTATTGTGCGTGGTTTCGGCACGGGTGCATAGCAGTCCAGCCGACACGGGGAGTCTTGTGCGTGGCTTTGGCAGGGGTGCGACTGGTGGTCCAGCCGGCACGGGGAGTCTTGTGCGTGGCTTCGGCACGGGTGCGACTGGCGGTCCAGCCGGCACGAGGAGTCTTGTGCGTGGCTTCGGCACGGGAATATGGGAAACTTGGACGGGCGAGGTCGAGCGGGATGCTTGGACGGGCGAGGTCGAGCGAGGAGCTTGGACGGGCGAGGTCGAGCAAGGAGCTTGGACGGGCGAAGTCGAGCGAGGAGCTTGTTCAGGGGTTCGAGCGTCCAGCCCCTCTTTCCGCTTCTCCCTGCGGCGCGGTGCAGCACGCCGGCCGCCACAAGGTCGCCCATTGTAGATGGCCAGCTGACACAGGGAAAAACCTCGCTGCTTCGCCTCCCCACAAAGACAAGACAGGCGGTGTTCAAAACTTCTACCTGAGCCTCCCTGCCGGCCACCACGTGGTGGTCCATTGTAGATGGTCAGCCGACACAGCAAATCCTGGTTGGGGTAATCCAGGTCGGAGTAATCGGAGAAGAAGTCGGGGCCAACGTCCTCCGGGGGGATGTATCAAAGTCTGAATCGGCTGAGGGAATCACTGTCTGAGTCCGAATCTCCAGCCCACAAATCAATTAGCTCCCGGTCATCCTCACAATTGGAAAAATCTGAGTCCAAACAGAGATAGCTGAGGCATTCAACCGGGGCCGATGGAGGCTGGGGATTCTCCCTCCATTGAGGAAAAGAATAGTTTGAGTTCGAATCCAGATAACTCGGGCGATGAACAGGGGGCGACCGAATCCGGGTATTCTCACTTAGTTGTGCGAGTAGCCCCGAGCGACGGAGTGAGCGATGGGGCGGGTTGTCGGTGGAGTATGAGCTGGGTGGCTGGCTTCGGAGAGAGCATCGGTGGCTTCCCGCTGGGTCCATGTGGTCGGATCGTCTGTTACGTCCACGGGAGCATCGAGACAAGGTAGGAGGGATTAGGACCCAGTCACGTGGAAGCAGGTGAGGACGAGGCAAATGGTGCTCATAACCAAAACTTTAATAACTTAGGATGGACCTTACAAAATAACAAAGACTTATGAAACAAAACATGAAACCAAATCGGATTAGGGAAAACACGTGGAATCGAGGAGCAAGGTAGCGTAGATGCATGGTCAGGGAATTTAGGCAGACAATCCGACAATGACATTAAACTCAGTGGGGTTTAAATGGACAAATCAGGGACTAAATTCGAATCACGCGCAGCTGCACGAACACAACGGCAAGGCAAGAGGGAAAAACGAGAGTCGGGAAAAACAATAGCAGGCTGCTCCTAACAGGCTCGACTTTCAGCATTAGCTTCGATGGCGATAGAAAAGAAGGAGGAAAGAAAGGAGGATGGATGTTGTGTACAGATAAAAAAGATTTTGGGTGAGTAACATATGGCTATATTCCTAAATAATATTTCAATTGTATGAGGTAATTATTGATGCTTTTTTATATCTGTCACAGCAGACAGAAAAGTCATGCAGAGAGTGATCAACACCGCCCAGAAGATCATCGGCTGCTCTTTGCCCTCACTGGATGACATTGCCAGCCCTTGCTACCTCAGCAGAGCCGGAAACATTGTCAGGGACCCATACCACCCTGGTCACAACCTATTCCAGCTGCTGCCCTCTGGCAGACGCAACAGGTTTCACAAAGCACGGACAAATAGACTTAGGGACAGTTTTTTTTCCCCACACCCATCAGGACTCTGAACTTGTGTTAGTTAGCACGACACAATCCCTTATGTGCGATAAATTCGGGGTGTGCAATAACAATGTGCAATATCTTAGATTGTGCAATATTTTAGAATTTACTTTGCCAGGATGTGACTTTTTATATATTTATATTACTTATTTATGGGGTTTTTTAATAGGAAAACGCACTTTGTGGAGTAGCACCAGTAATTTCATTATACGCACCTGTGTATGATGACAATAAAGGCTTTTGATTTGATTTTGATTTCTGTAGCTGCAGTAAAGATTTTATAGCCATAAATAGTTTTTGAGGGTTGGATTGATTCAGTTATAGAATTGAAGGCGTCAGATTCAAATTCACGGTCCGCCACTGGTTTCTTTATGCTACTCCTGGACATTTTTTTGGAACCATTCAGGCCAGGAAGCCTACAGGTCCTTATGATCAGCTCCAGACTACTGAGGGACTGTGCGGATCTGCTTGGAAGAGTGATTCTGCATATTTTCAACCTCAGCCTCAGTCTGCAGAAGGTCCCAACCTTGTGTGGGCTTCCTGGATGTGGTTCCAGTTTTCCTAGGTCTACATTGTCTTTTCCTGTGTCTCTGCTTGCTACTGCTACAAACTGAATTTCCCGAATACGGGATGTATAAAGGTTAATCTAATCTAATCTAATTGATTACAAAACCATTACAAAACCATTATGAAATGGAACAAAAATTGATTCTGTGGTGTGATTGCTTGTGTGCTTTTGGGTGTGCCACCATGATGGGTAAAAAGAAGAACCCCTTTCACTTTGAATATCCCTTTACATTGCTTTTTGGGTGGTAACAGGGATTTAGAGATTTTGACTCCATAAATCAGGGGTCTCAAACTCGCGCCCCGCGGGCCAACTGCGGCCCTCGGGACAATAATTTGCGGCCCCCGTCTTAATATGAAAGATTAATGTTTGTGTGGCCCGCAAGATTGATATGAATGACACTTGTTGTGTTCGGAGCTGAATGAACCAATCACAGTGAGGTATACGGCTCTGGAGGGCGGGACATCGGCCGGGCTGTCCAGTGCCTCGCTCACTCACTCATTCATTCCTCCAATCAGCTGGGCGAAGGAGAAGCCTTGAAGCCGATCACTCCGCTCGGCGCGCACGCTCCTCCGCTGCTCTCAGCATAGAACTGAATGAGGCGCTATGATCCGTGATCCAGCCTGTGTCAGTGTAGCCATCTCCGCGAGTGAAACGGAGAGCGAAAGTGCGCATGCGCCACAAACCCGTGCGACTGAAAGTGAAAGATCAACCCGAGACTCATTCCAAGTGGAAAAACATATTACACTGTAATAATTACAGAGCCCCAGAGATGTCTCTTTCAAAGCCTGCCGTGAAGAGAAAGGTCGGTGATGAGCACAGACAGTTTCAAGAAGTGGGGAGTGCAATATTTCTTTGTTGAACACAGGGGCAGCCCGACGTGTCTCATTTGCACTGAAAAAGTTGCGGTGCACAAGGAATACAATTTGAAACGTCATTATACTATGAGACATGCTGAGGAGTACGAAAAATACCAGGGAGATGAGAGAGCCAACCAGGTTGCCAGTCTTAAAACATGTCTTCTGAGGCAATAGGATTTCTTCAAGAAGGCTACCAAAGACCGTAATGCAGCAGTCGAAGCTAGCTACGCCATTTGTGAGTTGATTGCTAAAGCAGGAAAGCCATTCACAGAAGGTGAATTTATCAAAAAGTGCATATTACAGGCTGCACATATTGTCTGTCCAGAAAAGAATAGTCTGTTCAACCACATCAGCCTTTCTGCCAACACCGTGGCAGAGCGCATTTCTCACCTGTCAAGTGACATTATGATCAACTGTGTGAGAAAGCACAATGTTTCAGTGTATATTCAGGGGCTCTTGATGAGACCACAAACATCACAGACACTGCCCAGCTCGCAATATATGTCCGTGGTGTTGATGACAATTTTAAAGTAATGGAGGAGTTGCTCACAGTAATTCCAATGCATGGCCAGACCACCGCTAAGGAAATATTTCACCAGCTGTGTGATGCCATTAAGAATGCCGGTTTGCCATGGAAGAGCTTTGTTGGAATAACAACCGATGGAGCCCCATCAATGACAGGGAGGAAGAATGGACTGGTAGCACTTGTTCAAATAAACTGGAAGAGGAGGGTGTGGATGAGGCCATTGCTCTGCACTGCATTATCCATCAGCAGGCCCTTTGCAGCAGATGCCTGAAGTTTGACAATGTGATGTCTGTCGTTGTGAAATGCATCAACCAAATCAGATCCAGGGGCTTAAAGCACTGAAGGTTCCCTGCTTTTTTAGAGGAAATGGAGTCAGAATATGGGGATGTGCTCTACTTCACTGAGGTACGTTGGCTCAACAGGGGAAACGTGTTGAAGAGATTTTTTGAGTTGAGAGCAGAAGTAAAAGACTTCATGGAGATAGACGGGGTTGCTGTTCCTGTGCTAAGTGATCCCAAATGGCTCATGGACTTGGCTTTTCTTGTTGATATCACACATGAGCTTAATGTACTGAACAAGAAGCTACAAGGCCAGGGGCAACTTGTCAGTGCTGCCTATGACAACGTGAGAGCATTCTGCACTAAACTTGTGTTATGGAAAGCCCAGCTCTCTCAGACAAACCTTTGCCATTTCCCAGCATGCAAGGCTCTCGTGGATGCAGGCACACCATTCAGTGGTGAGAAGTATGTCGAGGCCCTTTCGAAGCCACAGGAGGAATTTGATCACAGATTTGCAGACTTCAAGACACACAAAGCCACATTTCAAATTTTTGCGGACCCCTTCTCCTTTGATGTGCAAGATGCCCCTCCTGAGCTTCAAATGGAGCTCATTGACCTGCAGTGCAACTCTGCACTCAAAGCCAAGTTCAGGGAGGTGAGTGGAGAAGCAGACAAGCTTGGGCAATTTTTGAGAGAGTTGACCCCCAGCTTCCCTGAACTTTCCCAAATGTTCAAGCGGACCATGTGCCTTTTTGGGAGCACATACTTGTGTGAGAAGCTCTTCTCCACCTTGAACTTCAATAAGTCCAAGTACAGGTCCAGACTTACTGATGAGCATCTTCAAGCTCTACTGAGGGTCTCCACTGCTTCCTCCCTCAAGCCAAATGTGACTCAGCTATGTGAGAAGAAGCGCTGCCAGGTCTCTAGCAGCAAGGAGTAGGCAAGAGAAGCCGTGTTCAGAATATTTCATGTTCAATGTTCCATTCAAGTTCAGAAAGTTAAAGGTTAAAGAGCTGTTAATACAGACATTCGAAACGGAATGAAAATAATTCATTTTCTCTACTTAGGCAGCCAGTGTATATCTCTCATTAATATTATTTTATTTTTGTATTACTGATTGATTGATTTTTTATTCATCTTTAAGTTTATTTATTTAATTAATAATTTTTTGTTAAATAATAAAGATATTTGATAATGTTGGAATGTTTTATCAGCGCTTTTCTTGTGGAAATCCTGATGCGGCCCAGTCTCACCCAGACTCGGCCTCTAGCGGCCCCCAGGTAAATTGAGTTTGAGACCCCTGCCATAAATTATCCAAGAACACCTCCCACCCCTCATTAACCTATATTGATAGGTGAGGCAATAATTTTTCACAATAATAAAGATGAAAATAACAAACAAACATTCAACAACTTTATAGTTTTATATGTTCTACTGATGCGGAAGTATTAAAGGGAAAGATTGTTAGGTGTAAGGTTTCAACATAGTATAGCTACATACCACTGTTTTTTAGCAGTGTTTTTACAGGTGTGATTTTTTTTCTTTTGTTGTGATCATCTGTACCCAACAGTTTTGTACAACATTTTATTATACCAGCCAGCATGTAGCATTTGAAGTCCTATTTCAGAGGTGGTGAACACGCGGCTCTCGAGCCGCATGCGGCTCCCATCGAAAATTAACGCGGTCCTGTGCTCCTTTTCATATTTTGTCTATACTGTGGCTCTTTGCCTTGTTTTATGTTTCTTTCTTTTTATCCTCTCTTAAAACACACTCAATTTCACCAGGCCCATTAAAATAAATTATATTTTAAAAATAATTTGGCAGATTTGATTTTTTTATCCTGCTTCTGAAATAAGGTGTGGCTCTTTTACCCTCACAATTTTAAATTTGGGCTCTTTGTGTTTAACTTTTTAGCCACCCCTGTTCTATTTATACAAGCGTATTTGTAACTTTAAAGATATCGCCCCATTTACGCAGTTTTACCTAGCACAATGTAAAATAATCAGCTATGACAGTTTTGGCTGTTCCTCAGTGGAAGCTGAAGATTTTCCTTTCTTTTGCAACATGTTTTTATCATTAATTATTGTACCTTACTTTATCTTGTGCATACTCATCTGAGAATGTTGATATACACTAATCCCTCGTTTTTCGCAGGTAATATAGACCAGACATGGCCGCGATAATCGAAAAACCGCGAACTAGAATCACCTCTATTATTATTACATTCCAGAACACCATTTATGCCCCAATGGCATGCCACGCCTTTAGCATATCAAGCAACGTTAATATTTTGGAGCCGCTTTCAATGTGACTCAAAATAAATAGTCTTTTTCCACAGATGATATGCGGGATGTAAAATTCACTTGAAACAAAAAAGGAAATTGCAAGACTCTTTTAAAGGCTGGGGTGTGCAAACTATTCCACAAAGGGCCGCAGTTGGCGTGGGTTTTCATTCTAACCCATGAAGAGGACACCTTTTCACGAAGCCGGTGTCTTTCAAGCAGTGGCGGGCCGTCAGGGCCTTCAAGGCCTTCTCTGCTGGCCTAAGAAATATCTGAATCATATTATATTTTGTCCATCAATACCTATTATTCCAAATGGTCTGTTAGCTTCCTTTCATTGCTTTTCCCCCTTGTTGCACTGCTTCCAGATGTGTGTTTTCATATTGAAGCATTTAACCAATCACATTTCAGCCATTATTTGTTGCCAGATCAGATCTGCCTCAAAGCCTTCACAATCAGTTCTTGCGGGGTCTGCTGCATTAAACAAGAATGTTGCTTTTAACCAATCAGATTTCGAGTTGGCAACCCGACAATGATTTTTCATAGGCGTTAGCATTTTGCTGGCTGGGTCATGTCATTGCTTTCACAAACTATGATTGGCTAGTAGGCGGGCCAAAGCAGCCAGAGATCGCAAACTCCACCCACATAGCCGACAGTGGCAAAAACAAATGAATTCTGTTGCAGATTTCTCTCACAAAGCTATTTTCCAGACGGACTTTTCAAAAAAAAAAAAAAGATATTATTAAGAAAGGGCGGTCAACTCCGAAGCTAGCAAGCCTGTTACAGCCGGGAAAATGGTGTGTGCGGCACTTTCAGTGTGCTAACTTAGCTCCACAAGCAAATAGTATATTGTTGTTTCGATTTAAAGCCATTTTCAAAACGAACTATGCCGGAAATATGACAGGACAGGCTCGACTTTCATCATTAGCTTCGATGGCGATAGGAAAGAAGGAAGAAAGAAAGGAGTATGGATATTGTGTAAAAAGGATTTTTGGTGAGTAAAATATGGCCATATTCCTAAATAATATTTCAATTGTGGCCCAAGTTCTGATATCTGAAAAGCTCCAGTGTTTGTATTTAATCACAAAATGCTGCTAGGAAGTGGATTTTACCCCAGTTTAATTTTTGGCGTTTCACCATTGACGTCCATCGCTGTCTTTTCCCGGGAAAAATCACCCCCCTGGCCTGGTTGTAATGTCTCAAAAGCTCCAGTATTTGTATTCAATCAATAAATGATGCTAGGAAGTGGATTTTACCTAATTTTAGTATTTTAGTGCATTTTTTGTCATTTCACGTATGGACGTATCGACATTCATCGCTGTCTTTTTACCGGGGAAATGATACTCCGGGCCCGGTTCTGATGTCTAAAAAGCTCCAGTATTTGTATTTAATCAATAAATGCTGTTTTCGGCTGGATTTTACCCCATTTTTGGGCAATGTTTGCCCGACGCCATTGACGTTCATCGCTGTCTTTTCCCGGGAAAATCACCCCCTGGCCTGTTTTTAATGTCTGAAAAGCTCCAGTATTTGTATTTAATCATGAAATGCTGCTAGGAAGTGGATTTTACCCCATTTTTGTGCATTAATTTATTGATTATTTTTTATGTGTTGCAGCTGTAGCTGCAGTAGAGGTTTTATAGCCATAAAATAGTTTTTGAGGGTTGGATTGATACGTTGAAGGCGCTACCAGAAAATGCACCGCCCGCCACTGCTTTCAAGTGCCCTCAGTGGAGTGCAGCCAGGTGCTTCTTGTTTTCTGCAGAAATCTCATTGGTCAAAGTGCCTTTGCTGGATCGGTTGCAACAAAAACCTGCACCCACAGCAGCCCTCGAGGACCAGTTAGCCCACCCCTGACATAAGGCATCATGGCACTTTATATGATATTCGGTGCACCCATTCTCCCTCTATTGTATATTCCTGCTGAGAGAAGAAGCGGTGCCCTGACTTCTGCTACTTTTCACTGCCATTTTTGTCTGTTTTACGGTTGCAAGTTTCAGCGTAGATGTATAGATTTTTATGAACTTGTTTTTGTTATGCCTCAGGAAAAATCTGCGATGTAGTGAAGCTGCGAAGTGAAGAAGAATCAGAGTATCTGGTTATTCCACCCCCTGGTGGTAAAACGTTTGTGTCACAACTATCCCCTCGCATACATATATAGTATGTACACATATACCAGTGGCGGTCCGTGCATTTTCTTGTAGCGCCTTCAACGAATCAATCCAACGCTGAAAAACTATTTTATGGCTATAAAACCTCGACTGTAGCTACAGCTGTGACACATAAAAAATAATCAATAAATCAATGCACAAAAATGGGGTGAAATCCACTTCCTAGCAGCATTTAATGATTAAATACAAATACTGGAACTTTTCAGACATTACAACTGGGCCAGGGGGGTGATTTTCCCGGGAAAAGACAGCGATGACCGTCAATGGCGTACCGGCAAACATTGCCTGAAAATGGGGTAAAACCCAGCCGAAAACAGCATTTATTGATTAAATGCAAATACTGGAGCTTTTTAGACATCAGAACCAGGCCCAGAGTATCATTTCACTGGGAAAACGACAGCGATATACATATGGTTTGATAACATACCAATTGAAAAATAATAATGATGTTTCCACCCCCATGCTTCACAGTGGGTATGGTGTTCTTCGGATGAAATTCAGTATTCTTTCTCCTCCAAACACGAGAACCTGTGTTTCTACCAAAATGTTCTATTTTGGTTTCATCTGACCATAACACATTCTCCCAGTCCTCTTCTGGATCATCCAAATGCTCTCTAGCGAACCACAGATGGGCCTGGATGTGTACTGGCTTCAGGAGGGGGACACGTCTGGCAGTGCAGGATTTGAGTCCCTGAGAGACTGAGGTTGTGGACAGGTGTATTTTATACCGATAATGAGTTAAAACAGATGCTATTAATACAGGTAACAAGTGAAGACCTTGTTAGACCTCGTTAGAAGAAGTTAGACCTCTTTGACAGCCAGAAATCTTGCTTGTTTGTAGGTGACAAAATACTTATTTTCCACTCTAATTTGGAAATAAATTCTTTAAAAATCAAACAATGTGATTTTTAGTTGTTGTTTTTTCACATTCTGTCTTTCATGGTTGAGGTTTACACATGTTGACAATTACAGGCTTCTCTAAATTTCAAGTAGGAGAACTTGCACAATTGGTGGTTGACTAAATCCTTATTTGCGCCACTGTATGAGGGTGAGCATGAATGGTTGTCCACGTCCTTTTTCCCTGCAATTGGCTAGCCATCAATTCAGGGTGTCCTCTCCTGGTGCCCGTAGTTACCTGGCATAGGCTCCAGCACCCCTGCGACCCTTGTGAGGAAAAAGCGGTTCAGAAAATGAATAATTATTGAAGCTCTCTACCTCTCTCTCTTTCCCTCTCTCTTTATCTCTCTCTTTCTCCCTCTCTCTTTCTCTCTCTGTCTGTTTGTTCCCAAGCCCCCCCCCCCCCCCCCTCTCTCTCTCTCTCTCTCGCTCGCGCTCTCGCTCGCTCTCGCTCTCTCTGTACATAGACTATTTATCAAACAGGATGGATGAAATACAAGAAATAAAATACATCATCCATGTCGAAATATAATAAAATACACTTGTACTGTGCATGCTTTTTGTCCGACCTGACATTTGCTTTGTGTCCCATTTATTTTTGCGGTCCTGTCTTTCGATTTTTTTCATTGATCTGTGGTTGTGTCCCAAAGCTGTCTCCTCGCGACATATTTTATTACACTGCAAGGTGGCAGTATTGCGACACAGGCAGATAATATAACAATCTGGGTATGTCATGAACAATCAATTTCTTTTACTGTGGCAACTAAACTCAGTTCCCGCTCACAAAAAGAAAAAACGAATGAAGCAGGGATCTTTACTAAGGCTGTTTAATGGATAAATAAATGTCGATACCATCAAAGGTGTTTGACTTGCTTGATTTGTCAAACAAAGATGTGATGAAGCCGAATTCTATGGAGGACCAGAAGGGAAATAAATAAATAAATAAATACACAAAAAATTCATTAATAGGATTCATTATTTCACACTTTATTTCATTACTTCATGGACACACGTCACAGTACCTGATGAGTTCATCTGTCAAGCTCACCCATCGAAGTCAGTGGGCAGAGCAACAGCAAACAAAGAATACGTATGCATCAAAGCGGATGAACATTTTGGAGTACTTTATGAGTTAGCTTGATCTGTCACGGGCACCCATCAAAGCAGGTCCAACACCTGATTGGTTACCAAGCACATTAGCAGAGAGCCGTGAAGAAAGGCATTTGCGACACTTACTGATCTTGCTGCCGGTTGATCGCATGCTTCATGGAGGCCCGACGAGTTCCAAACACAAGTAGCCCTGTAACGTATACCTAAGAGGAGGATGGTGACCAACGCCCGATCCATCACCCACAAAATGGATGAGTTGGAACTTCGAATTGCTACCAACAGCTTTGTTAGGAACCGTAATATTATTCTCATCACAGAAACGTGGCTACACCCGTATATCTCCGACGCTGCGGTATCGCTAGCTAGCCGAACACTTTTTCGGAACGATCGTTCAAAAGAATTAACGGGCAAAAGCAAAGGAGGAAGACTGTGCATGTTTATACATAATGAATGGTGTCGTGACAGTAGGATCATTGACACTCACTGTTCCCCGGATTTAGAGTAATTGGCAATACGGTGTAGGCCGGGGTGTCAAACTCATTTCGCATCGTGGGCCACATACGGTCTAGGGAGATGTCAAGTGGGCCGGACCATTAAAATTATACCATGCTCTGCTATAAATAACCAAAATATCATGTCTTTCCTTTGTTTTGGTGTAAAGAAGCACAAGAACATTAGGAAAATATTGAAATTTAATGAACTATCCTTTTACAAAACATTTCATGAAACACCTCATATTTCCTTAGACAAATGTGCAATTTACTTTTATCATTCACAAATATGCATTGCAACTGATCCCACTGATTGTACAAAGGCACAAAACTTTAATTGGTACTGAAAAATATAGTCATGCACTTTAAGATTAAATGAGACTTTTAAAGAAAGGAATTTTTAAACCACTTACACATACGCATATAAAATCTAAATGTAATCCCTGCGTGCACCTTACAAACTAAGGAGAGTGATTTTAAATGTGTAATGAAGAAAGTGTTCGCCTGTCCTGTAAATCTGTAAACTTCATACATGAAACATACATACACATACAATACATACTGAAAATTTATGGAGTTGTATGAACAGTAGAATTTCATCACACAACTTTTGTTTTGAAGCTGCTGACTAACATTAAAGTGCACATATTTTAAATCACCACAGTAAGGATTCATCTTCACAGAGCTGTATTCTTTCAATGCAAACAGTATCTAAGGCAGCATTTTAAAGGTGTTAGTCTAGTCTGGACTTGTATTTGTTCCTGAAACTTGGCATCTTTTGGCCTGTACAAGTGCATCAACACCAGGGGTCATGTCCTGACTAGCTGTCACTTTCAGAATGTCATTTAAGTGCTTGTTTGTGAGCCTTGAACGCATTTTTTTTTATTGATATTCATCACTGAGAAAATTTGTTCACAAAGGTAGGTTGTCCCAAACATGCACAAAATTTTAGTGGCCAGGGCTGTTAATTTGGGGTACCCTGGTAGTAGATACTGATAAAATCTGTCCAGACCTACAGAGGCAAATTTGCCCTTCAAATCTGCATCATACTGCAAATCAATTATCTCTATCTGAATTTCGACCGGCATATCAGAAGCTTTAACTGTGAAAGGTGAGCGAAAAACTGAAAATTCTGTCTCAAGTTCACCAAATACCTGAAAACGTTTCTCAAACTCCCGCAGTAGTCCTGCAATTTTGTCTTTGTACCGTTTCATGTCCGCATCAGGTCTGGTCACACACACATCTCTCAGACAGGGGAAATGAACAGGGTTGCCATTTGCCAGTTGCATCTCCCACAAAGTCAGCTTCAACTTAAATGCATGTATGTTGTCAGAAAACTGTGTGACAACTTTTTTGTGGCCTTGCAACATTTTGATCAGATTGTTCAAGTGTTCAGTAATATCAACCAAGAATGCAAGGTCCCGTAGCCATTCCTGAGATTGTAATTCCAACACCGGTTTTCCTTTTTACTCCATGAACTGTCCGATTTCCTCTCGTAGATCAAAGAAATGCCTCAGCACAGGGCCTCGGCTTAACCATCTCACTTCAGTGTGGTATGGCAGGCTGTGGGTAATGTTGCTGTCGCTGAGAAGTTTGTCAAACTGACGATGGTTCAGACCTCTGGACCGGATGAAATTTACAGTGTGAACAACCACCTCCATGACGTGGTCCATTTTCAGCGACTTGCAACACAATGCCTCCTGGTGCAAAATACAGTGAAATGTCCAGAAACGATCTCCACCATTGTACTTTGTCTTTGAACTTTGTCGCGACACCTGCTTTCTTTCCGACCATGGATGGCGCGCCGTCTGTAGCCAGGCTGACAGCGCGGAAAATGTCCTCGGCTGTTGTGGTGTCCATCATTGGCACCAACTCAAGAAACTCTTCAGTAACAGTCAATGTCTCATCAACTCCTCGAATAAATATGGCCAGTTGGGCCACGTCTATGATGTCAGTGCTCTCGTCAATTGCCACGGAAAATGCAATAAATGACTTGACTCTCTGTTTCAATTGACTGTCTAAATCTGCCGATAGTTCCGAAATCCTTTCTGCTATAGTATTCCTCGTCAGGCTAATATTGGCAAAAGCTTGTCGCTTCTCGGGACATACAATTTCAGCCGCCTTCATCATGCATCGTTTAACAAAGTCACCGTCGGAATACGGCTTCGATGCTAATGCTATTTCACTAGCAATTAGGTAGCTGGCTTTTACCGCTGCTTTACTGACTTCTCGGCTCTGGATGAAAGTTGACTGCCGTTTCCTCAGACCCGCCAGCAATTCGTTAATCTTATCGCTTCTCAGTTGTCCTTGCAAGCCGTCATATTTTTTGCTGTGATGAGTCTCGTAGTGGCGTCGAATATTATATTCCTTCAATACCGAAACTTGTTGCAAACACACCAAGCACAAAGGTTTTCCGTGCATCTCTGTAAATAAATAGGACGTGGTCCATTTTTCTTTAAAAATTCTACACTCCTTATCTACTTTTCTCCGTTTGGATAACGACATTTTGGCTAATGAGGGTGTAGCGGAGAGGTAGAGACCAAGGTATTAACAACGTCGTAACAAGCAGCAGATGGCGCATTGATACCGTCTCCTGTTTTCAGTCTGCCTCAGTGATGCGGCTTGTCTTCTACTCTGATGGAAAGAGTGCACCCCTTAGCGGATAATCCATGAATTGCAGCGAATTAAAAATATTAATTCCATGTCTTTTATGCATTTTTTCCACTTTCAAATTATCCTGCGGGCCTGATCGAACCTCCTTGGGGGCCGGTCCCGGCCCGCGGGCCGTATGTTTGACACCCCTGGTGTAGGCCCTATTATTTACCGAGAGAGCTAACGGTCGTCATAGTAACGGCTATCTATATACCTCCGAATGCTAACGTTAACACGGCACTTAACCTCCTGCTAACGGCTGTAAACAAATAACAGCTTTGTTACGATCACGCTGCGTCGTCGCAGCGCGATCGGGAGGGTATGGGGGACCCAAGCGCAGGAGACGAGTGACTCGTGCCAGATCACTTCAACCTACATTCTTTAATGAATAAACAAAGGTCTACAAATCCACAATGGGCTGGAACAGAACGGCAGCATGCTACGCGCACGCACAAACAAATCAGGCAACAGAATAACGACAGCTAGCGACCGCTAGCAACAGCTAGCGACCGCTAACAACAGTCAACGATAGTCAACGATCCGGCGACGTGTGATGACGCGTCGCTACTTAAATACAGGAAACGAAAGCAATCAGTGGATTGGCTACAGCCGGTACGCGTCGACGGCAACCCTGGAGGGCCAAAAGGGCCACTCCTGACAAGCTTGACCACCCCGATGAAGTTTTTATTGTCGCTGGTGATTTCAACAAGGCGTGTTTAAAGACTGTTTTACCTAAGTTTATTCAATACGTAAATTGTAATACTAGAGGAGACAAAACTCTTGACCATGTCTATTCTAACATCAAACATGCTTATAAAGCCACTTCCCTCCCTCACCTAGCTGGATCAGATCACCTCTGCCTATCTCTCACCCCCGCTTACACTGCACTCCGGAGGCAAACAACGCCACAAATACAGATAATAAAAACTTGGCCCGAGGACCCACTTTCTCAGCTGCATGACTGTTTTTCCCGCACCAACTGGGAACTTTTTGTACACGACAACCTCCAGGACTACACGGACTCTGTACTTTCTTACATTAAAAACTGCATTGACAACGTCACTATAAATAAACGCATACGGGTTTTTCCTAATCAAAAATCCTGGATGACCAATGAGACACAGGCACTCATCAAATGCCGTAACACCGCCTTTAGATCAGGGGACAAGATAAAATATAGAGCTGCCAGAGTTGAGCTGAAAAGAGGCATTAAAAAGGCCAAGGCAGCGTATACTAAGAAAATTGAGGAGCACTTCACAGAAAATAACCCAAAGAAGATGTGGCAAGGAATACGACATATTACCAACTACATTAACAATAATATGTCTGTTAACGCAGATGCCTCACTAGCGGAGGAATTGAACGGTTTCTTTGCCCGCTTTGAGACTGACAAATATGACCCAGTCTCAACACCCCCACCACCACCCTGCAGCAATACACTGACGTTCCGGGAACAGGAAGTGAGACTGGTAATGCGGTCTGTGAACACCAGGAAGGCTGCTGGCCCAGACGGAGTACCTGGGAAGGTGCTCAAAGCCTGTGCTGACCAGCTGGCTGGAGTCTTCACAAAAATTTTCAATTGTTCCCTGCAACAATCCATCATTCCATCCTGTCTGAAATCTGCCACCATTATCCCTGTCCCCAAAAAGCCAACCATTGACAGCATGAATGAATATAGGCCTGTTGCACTCATGTCTGTGATCATGAAGTGCTTTGAAAAGTTGGTAGCCCGCCATATCAGGAATACAATCCCTCCCTCAATTGACCCTCACCAGTTTGCTTATAGAGCAAACAGGTCCACTGAGGATGCTATTCCCATTGCTCTTCATACAGCACTGAGCCACCTGGAACACCATGGGAACTAAGTGAGGATGCTCTTCATTGACTATAGCTCAGCCTTCAACACCATAAAACCGGACATTCTGACTGACAAACTCTCCCACCTTGGACTATCCTCTTCAATCTGCTGCTGGATAAAGAACTTCTTGACCAACCGACCACATACTGTTAGACTTGGTCCCCACCTCTCTTCCTCCATTACACAGAGCACTGGCTCCCCTCAAGGCTGTGTACTGAGTCCTCTTCTGTACTCCCTGTACACATGCGACTGTACACCCACCCACCAGTCTAACGCCATCATCAAATTCGCTGACGACACCACTGTGGTCAGACTCATCTCAGGAGGGGGTGAGTCGGCCTACAGAGATGAGGTCAACAAACTGTCTTCGTGGTGCGCGGTGAACAATCTCACACTGAACACCACGAAAACTAAAGAAATAATCCTGGACTTTCGCAAACACGGCACAGATCTGGCCCCACTCCTCATAAATGGAGTATGTGTAGACAGGGTCCAGTCCTTTAAATTCCTGGGGGTCCACGTCACGGATAAGCTCTCATGGTCTACAAACATCACGGCAGTAGTGAAGAAGGCTCAGAAACGACTCCATTTCCTCAGGGTACTTAGGAAGAACAACTTGGGCACCAAGCTTCTGATAACCTTCTATAGAACCACTGTAGAGAGCATCCTGGCGTACTGCATCACAGTGTGGTACGCTGGAAGCACGGCGGCAGACAAAAAGGCCATGCAGAAAGTGATTAACACTGCCCAGAGGATTGTCGGCTGCTCTCTGCCCTCACTGGAAGACATTGCCAGCCCTCGTTACCTCAGCAGAGCCAGGAACATCATAGGGGACCCTTACCACCCTGGTCACAATCTGTTCCAGCTGCTGACCTCTGGCAGACGCTATAGGTCCCACAAAGTACGGACAAATAGGCTTAAGGACAGTTTTTTCCCCACATCCATCAGAACTCTAAATTTGCGGTAACACAACACACATTCCCTTCTGAGGTAATATGAAACATGTTTGGGTGGTGCTCTGCCTCTTACTAGCTGACTGAAGGTAAGTGAAAGACAGTGAGAGGTAAGTGACCTGTATTCATAACAGCAGAATGCCAAATTACAAATCCGTAACTATCACTTATTTAGGTCTTTTGCCGAGTAAACGCAGCTTATGGAGAAGCACTACCAATTTCGTCATACGCAGTTTCTGGGTGTGATGACAAGTAGGCTTTTTTGTTGTCGATAATGACGACAGGGCCTATGTCCGATTATTATAATTATTATTAATAAAGTCATAAAATCACATTTCCAAGTACCGTATTTTTTCGCATATAAGCTGCACCTTTAAAATTGCCTTAAAATGGTTGAATTTTACAATTTCTCGCATATAAGATGCCCCCTGATTCACAATGTGCACCTCCATATTCATGGTTTTAATAGGGAGTACAAATGTGTTACTTTGAAGGCGAAATCTTAAGAATAATTATCGCACGTGGTATTTCTGAGATACTGTATGAATCAAAAGCACTTTATTGGGTCAATATAATAAGAATGTTAATATGCCTGTCTTTGTAGATGCAAAATATCAAATTATTCAATTTGAAAAAGAAATAAGTCTATCTCGATCAGCACCCAAGACCTAATCAAGACTTATTGCTAGCCACTTTAGTCACTTTGTACCACTCATCCATGTGACTACATATCTATGTTGACTACTACTTATACTACTTATTTATTATGTTGACTACTTATTTACCTATGTTTTATTAATTGATCATTTATTCACCATTACTTTATATTGATTATCTATCTGTTTGTTTGTTGTTGAGTCCAGAACGTGTCCAAAACCATGGAACTCATCCTAGACTCCAGACAGAACAAGGCCGATCCGATCTGCTCTGCTTATTTATTTATTACTTATTTATTGATTATTTATTTGTCTGTCTGTTTTTTGCTGTCATAAGTGCATGTTGTGGTGAAAGCTTTAAATCCCTTATACTTCTATAATGACGATAAAAGCATGCAATTCAATTTAATTCAATTCAATTCTATTATATTATATTCAATAAGATAGGAGCTATACTGAAAAACATGCATGGCAGGCTGATTGGACACTCGAAATTGACCCTAGTTATGAGTGTGTGTGCATGGTTCTCTATCTCCTTGTGCCCTGCGATTGGCTGGCCACTGATTCAGGGTGTCCCCTGCCTCTGGCCTGGAATCAGCTGGATAGGCTTATCACCCCCCCCCCCCCCCCCCCCCCCCCACACGGCCCCAAAGAGGATAAAACAGACTGGATTGGGGCTCTTGAGCACCAGACTTGTCCACCCCTGCTGTAGACCATAATTTGCCCTTATTCTGAAATGTTCAACGGAAGCGCACTCTTAGTCGATAACTGTGAGCTTTAGACTGGCTGCAAGAAGTAGCAAAGATTCCTTCTCACACACCTCGCTTGTCCATACATTCTTTGATGTTTTGCCGTTTACAAATTCTTCACAGTGAGGTATCATGTTTGAAATGTCACTTTCTCATCTCATTTTCTGAATCTCTTTATCCTCATTAGGGTCGCGGGGGGTGCTGGAGCCTACCCCAGGTGACTCCGGGCCAGAGGCGGGTGACACCCTGAATCAGTGGCCAGCCGATCACAGGGCACAAGGAGACGAACAACCATAAACACTCACACCCATACCTAGTGGCAATTTAGAGTGTCCATTCAGCCTACCATGCATGTTTTTGGAATGTGGGAGGAAACCGGAGTACCCGGAGGAAACCCACGCAGGTCCAGGCAGAACATGCAAACTCCACACGGGTGGACATGACCTGGATTTGAACCCAGGACCCCAGAGCTGTGAGGCTGACGGGCTAACTTCTCGCACAACCGGAACCGCCCCCCCCCCCCCCCACACACACACACACACACGTTTGTGTGTAAAAAAAAAAGACGCACAATTGGGGCCATGCATAACAAAAAGTGTTTGATTATCTTATGTTGAATTAAAAAATCATCTAATCGATCAGATTTCTTTCATGTTGGAAAAATTTTGAACACCTTAATACTTGGAACAGCATAATGCATACCCCAAATGTATTTGTAATTTTTTACTTCTCCGAATCTGTTGCATTACCATCAATATTGCTCCCTGGTTTACATTCCTATTTGACCAGGTGAGCCTAATCAATAAAAATATCAATGATCATTGATATTTATTTTCTATTTACTAATGTCATGTTACACATGATCATATTATAAATGAGGCTGTAAAAAGCACACTTATACAGTACAAATATTTGCTTATGAGAAACAAAACAAGTACATGGTAGGAAAAATAAATTCATACGTAAATTAAGTATACATACACAGGTACAGTATGTGTGTGTTAAATTGTTAAATGGGATTACACTTGGAAAGTGATTTTCTACCTTCAAGGTACTCAAAGATTTGACTGACGGGTCATCAGTCTAGGGTGTAGTCTGCCTTTTGCCCAAAGACAGCTGGGTTAGGCTCCAACAACCCCCGCAACCTTTTCAAGGATGGGCGGTATGGAAGATGAATAAATAATAATAATCGGACATAGGCCCTGTCGTCATCATCAACAACAAAAGCCTACTAGTCATCACACCCAGAAACTGCGTATGTCGAAATTGGCAGTGCTTCTCCATAAGGTGCGTTTACTCGGCAAAAGACCTAAATAAGTGATAGTTACCAACTTGTAATTTGGCATTCTGCTGTTATGGATACAGGTCACTTACCTCTCACTGTCTTTCACTTACCTTCAGTCAGCTAGTAGGAGGCAGAGCACCACCCAAACATCTTTCATATTACCTCAGAAGGGAATGTGTGTTGTGTTACCGCAAATTTAGAGTTCTGATGGATGTGGGGAAAAAACTGTCCTTAAGCCTATTTGTCCGTACTTTGTGGGACCTATAGCGTCTGCCAGAGGTCAGCAGCTGGAACAGATTGTGACCAGGGTGGTAAGGGTCCCCTATGATGTTCCTGGCTCTGCTGAGGTAACGAGGGCTGGCAATGTCTTCCAGTGAGGGCAGAGAGCAGCCGACAATCCTCTGGGCAGTGTTAATCACTTTCTGCATGGCCTTTTTGTCTGCCGCCGTGCTTCCAGCGTACCACACTGTGATGCAGTACGCCAGGATGCTCTCTACAGTGGTTCTATAGAAGGTTATCAGAAGCTTGGTGCCCAAGTTGTTCCTCCTAAAATGAATGAAAGGTACACAAAGAAAGAATTCAGTACAGCGTGAAGTAGCAATTGTGCTTTGTTTCAAATATTGTGACAGACACTTGAGTTGAAGCTCATTTTGATGAGAGCTGAGACGCTGTGGTGGATGTTATATGTTGCAGTAAAAAATACATAAATCAAGGTCACTATATGCCTAAGAAATATTGTGAAAGAGAAAGCAGGCATTAATTTTATAGCCATTTTGATGCCTTTGTCAAACTTTAATGCAAAACACCATCTCATATGCAAGACAAACATACAATACAACAAGAACAGAGACAGGGCAATTGTAAATGCTTGTTAGAGCATATAAACAAGAGAGGTGAGGGTGCCTGGAGGAGAGAATGAACAACAATATGACACTCCAAGCATGGGAAAGTTCCAAATGTGGGTCCCTGGTGTAAGGAAAATATTAAAATATCTAGTAACCCAAAGTTCCTCTGAGGTCACATCCTCTGTCTTCTCAGAATCACACTGTTCAATGTTATTTTAAAAGGTTGTTATATGACATTAAAACTCATTTTGAATTGCCATATTATTTCAATTCATGGACTTTCTAAGTTTGGTTGAATTAAAGTTAAATTAAATTTGTATTACAAACAGCGAGATGCCTGTTTTTTAAATCTTTAACCAGTATTGTAGCCTTGATGTAGTGTATTTCTTTTCTGATTTCTTTGAATTTCAAATACACTGGTGACAAAAATCTATAACCACTTTTGTTGGCGGGCTATTTGTGAAATCCCGAGTCATTTCTAAACTCTAAAAATACATATGGTAGTAATTAGTACATAAAGTCACATTTACTTAATGAATCATACAATTGAATAGATTTGTGGAGATAGAAAGGGTTAAATTTTGTTTTGCTGCCCCTGAAAAAAAGTAATGTTTTTATGCTAACATTTATATTCTGATGGTGAGCTGCGTAAGCTATCATAATAGGATTAAAATCACGAATTCTGAATGTCCAACATTGTATTTAAATAATAAGTTCATCTATACAGATCTTCAAATTACACGATAAACAAGAGTTCCTCATGGCCCTTTTATCTCTTTGAACTTTGGCCTTAACATTTTATCAGCGTCATGCCTGATGTTCTCTTGGTAAAACATGAAGCAAGTGGTGTCTGGTATGTCTCATCCAACGTCATCATTTGTGAGAAGTATCCACCGCACAGTGTATTCATGGCATTCTGTAAGTATTTCAATTGCACAGTCGTCATAAAACTTCCACCACTACATAGGTCAAAAGTCCACTTTGGCTTTTTTGAAAAATATGTTTAAAAAATTGTCTTTTAAAATGAAACGCTTATACCATGGGTGGGCAAACCTGTCCTCAAGGGCCGCTGTGGGTGCAGGTTTTTGATCCAACCAATCCAGCACAGAAACTTTAACCAATGAGATTTCTGCAGAAAACAAGAAGCACCTGACTGCAATCCACTGATTGCACTTGTAGGAAACCCAATTGGTGAAAAGGTGTTCTCTTTGTGGGTTGGAATGAAAACCTGCACCGACTGCGGCCCTTTGTGGAATAGTTTGCCCACCCTTGGCTTAGACCTTGGTCCAAAACAATAAACCTGATCACTGTTGGTAAATGCTATTTTTGATTAACACAAAATTACTACATCAGATACATACTTTGTTATCAAGAAAGAAAAAGGTGTGCGTCTTCCAAAGTGAGGCTTTGAAAAATAGCTTTTGACCAGCCAACCAACTCTTGAACGAGATTCATTTGGAATTATTTGCATCCCGTCTCATTTGCTGAACCGCTTTTTCCTCACTCGGGTCGCGTGGGTTCCGGAGCCCATCCCAGCTGACTTCGGGCCAGAGGTGGGGGACACCCTGAATTGGTGGCCAGCCAATCGCAGGGAGCAGGGGGACAAACAACCATCCACGCGCACACTCGTACCTAGAGGCAAGTTAGAGTGTCCAATCAGCCTAACATGCATTTCTTTGGAATGTGGGAGGAAACCGGAGTACCCGGAGGAAACCCACACAGGCCCGGCGAGAACATGCAAACTCCACACGGGTGGACATGACCTGGATTTGAACCCAGTCTCCCGCTGTGAGGCCGACGAGCTAACCACTCAGTTGCCGGACCGCCCTGATTTTCATCCACTAAACACAAAACATATGTTAGCTAAAGAATTTTACTCATCATTAAGACTCATCTAAACATAACTATACATTTTGAAAAAAACAAAACAAAATACCAGCTGAAAAACTGTTTTTTGAAAATAATCTTGTCGGCAATTGTTAGCGCATTGGCCTCACACTTCTGGGGTCGAGGGTTTGATCCTCACTCTGTGGAGTTTCATGTTCTCCCTGGGCTTGCATGGGTTTTCTCCGGGTACTCAAGTTTCCTACCACATCCCAAAAACATGTGTACTAGGCTGGTTGAACACTTTAAATTGGATTGGATTGAATAACTTTATTCATCCCGTAGTTGGGAAATTTCATTGTGACAGTCGCAAGAGGATGACAATGCAGATACAGGAAAGGCATAGTTATAAGTTAGACAGTACAGTCGCAAAGACTGCAGAACAACAAAGCAAAATCACAAAGTACAAAGCAAATTAAAGTAAATGGGATCATTAACAATCACCAAATCAAATCATTAAGACAGAAAAGCAGCAAAAACACAAAATGAGCAAGAGTGGACGGAGCTACCGCCACCGGCTGCCACTTGAACGGCTCCATCTTGGTTGCGGTAGCAAAAGCGGTTACAGACTCAAAAAGACGTTGTAAAGTTGGACAAAAACTGGACCACACACAGGAAGTCTTCCACAAGATGGGGAACTTCTGCAGACTGTGACCGAGGTAGAGAATATGCAGAGTCACTCTTCCAAGCTTACCCGCACAGTTCCTCAGTAGTCTGGAGCCGAAGACAACAGTAGCAGAACAGAACCCCTCGACTCCGTTTCCGGCCTGGTAAGCGCCGAGAGCTCTTCCATCTAATCCCAAATTGCCCCTAGGTATGACGGTCAGCATGAATGATTGTCTGCCTCCTTTTTCCCTGCAATTAGTTGGCCACCGATTCATGGTGTCCCCACCTGGTGCCTGTAGTTCAGTGTTTTCCCAAACCAATGTGCCACGACAAACTGGTGTGCCCTGAGTAATGGTCAGGTGTGGTGCAGGAAATTGCAAGTCACACACACACTCTGTCTCTTTCTCTCCCTCCCTTTCTCTCTCTTTCACAAAATCAAAAATCAATCTAATTTCACGTTGACCTCTGGTATAGATTGTTTTCCCTGTAAAAGTAATTTTATTGACTTCCCTAAATAAGAATTATAACAAATAATTTTAACTTTTTGTTTTCTCTTGAACCTGCAAAAGAGAAGCCTGTCACAATTCTGATATAAATATTTGTTGTAGAGTTTTCCATCCTATGTGTAAGAACTTGTTTAATAGGAAAAGTTATTCCAAATAAACATCTTAATAAAAACAATTTATGGGGCTGTGGGAAGAGCTGTTTAATTTCCTCTTGCATTTCTGCTGGCTGGAATCCCTGAGAATCTAGACACGTATTAGTCACTTGATCCCGTGTCAGCAATTTGGCAAAGCCAATTCGAGAATGAAGGCTGAAAGACATTTTCAGATGAAAAGATATATTAATAATTGGGTAGTGTCAATTGTTTTGCTATACAAAATCCCACTGACCTCCCACTGAATCTATCGGGTTGCCATGAATGTGTATTTAAATAAAGATGCAGGAAAGCCGAAGTTATCCCATTTTCTGTGCATCTGGAAAATAGCCTAAAAATACAGACAAAAGTGTGAAAAGGTCAAGCAAAAAAAAATCTGCCACCTCATTCATCTAGGCAGGTTGGCAGGGTTTCATTACGTAGAGAGAAATATAATACGCATGTTGCATTTCTGGCATGTGTTTAACCGATATTGAGTTGTAGGTCGCAGCAACCCATGACAAGGTTGTGGCCTTATTAAAGTCTTGTTATTTTTGCAACAGAGTATTGTAGTGTAGAACAAAAAAGAAATTTCCCGAATACGGGATGAAATAAAGTTCTAATCTAATGTCTGTGGAATGTGTTGTTTAAATTGTAACCATAGTGGAGTATTTATTAAAAAGCGTAATAGAAAAGTTACTTCTTGAATAGACCCAAAAGAATAAGATTTCATAACAATACATGAAACAGTTATTGTTCTTTATATAGTATTTATAGTTTTTCTTTGCTCAGAATATTTATATACTGGAATGGGTATGTTTTATTTATCTATCGATAACAATACGGTGCATGTTAACATAACAATAAAAACAACTAGCAAAAACACTGATGTAGAACTCTGTTTGCTCGTGTAGATATTTTTTTGCTCCCCGCACGAACGGGTCCAGGCTTTGTTTGTGGAGAATGTGGAATAACTCAAATAATTCATTGATATTGTAGGTATGCAATTGACTAGCCCATGAGATTATAAGTCTATAAATTTTTTAGTTACATTTTCATGATCTAAAACAACTTTGATTTCTCTGTGTTATTTTTATTTTATTTTGTTTTATTCCTAATAATATTTAATCTCGGTGGCCGGCAGTTGAGTGGTTAGCGCATCGGCCTCACAGTTCTGGGGCCGAGGATTCAATTGCAGGTGGGTCCTCACTGTGTGGAGTTTGCATGTTCTCTCGGGGCTTGTGTGAGTTTTCTCCGGGTTTCCTCCCATATTCCAAAAACATGGATGGTAAGATGGTTGAACACTCTAAATTGCCTAAGTATGAGTGTGAGCATGAATGGTTGTCCCTCTCCTCGTGCCCTGGGATTCGGCTGGCCACCAATTCAAAGTGTCTCCCGCCTTGTGCCCGAAGTCAGCTGGGATAGGCTCCACACCCCCTACGAGGCTTGGTGAGGATAAGCAGTTCAGAAAACTAATTAAATAATTAATATTAAATCTGTGCCATGTGATGGTGTAGTGGTTCACTTACTTCACTTCAGTTTTTGCGACTGCGAATGGTAGTCTGTCTCTATGCATGCTCTACGACCGACTGTTGACGAGTCTAGGATAAAGTCCGCCTTTTGCCCAAAGTCAGCTGGGATAGGCTCCAGCACCCCGTGACTCTGCCCAGGATAAGCGGCGTTGAAAATGAATGAATACTCAAACTCTCTGAGATCTATTTTTCCCTTTCTTTTTCCCTCATGAGATGTTAACATAATTGGTCTATAAATGATCATTTTCATTTGTTTTTTACCCGCTTTCCTCCCTTTCCAGCTAATATATATATATGACCTTCTCTCTAAACTTTAGTAGGCTATATAGTTCAAATATTGTATACATTGCAATTGCTTGCCTTCATCGGAGGCGGATGACTTTGCTGCTGATCCCTCATCTCCTTACCTTATATGGTGTCCTTACTTGTGCTGTCAAGTGTCCTGATTTAATGTTGTGTTTTTTTTCCTACCTGTCATTCCTCTTCGTTTGAAGGGGAGTGAAAGGCCACTTTTTTCACCCTTCCCAACCTATTGTTTCACTTTCGCACTGATTCCGTAGCGCCGTCAATGGCGAATCGGCAGGCACCCTTGCTGTTTTGTAAATGTATGTACATATGTGTGTAATAACTGTCCATCTGGGCTTTACGTGGATTACTTCTCGTTGTACAAAGTACAATATACAATTATACTTATTTATGTACAACGACAATAAAGCGTTCAATTCAATTCAATCCGCAAGCTGTTTTAACAAATTTGAGCATTTCCAGGAGTTGATATATTTTGGTCCACACATTGCTTCATCTCAGCTAATATAAATGGGAAATTAAGGAGGATCACTATCTTTGACTTTTAAATAATTGATGTTTCCATTTAGTTTAGAATGTGACGAAAATATGCACTTGCTCAAATTTTGACCATTATATTTAACTTCCTGTCATCATTCAAAGCCCTTTCTCCTCCAGCTTTTTGTCTTGGGTAGGTCCAAAATTTCTAAATTAATTTTCTTAATTACCCTCCAGACTTCAGTGATTGCTTTAGCCAGTTTTTAAACTTAACTCTTACCAGCAATTTGTTTTTGCATTTTTTTTACCTTCTTAACCTGTGGATGGGGTTGAATTGTCTTCCTCTGCAATCATTAGGAGACTAAAATCCTCTTCTTGAACTCGGGACTAAATTTGAGGTGTTCAAGTTTCTAAATAGTGGTGTAATATTAATGTTACTGAACACTCCCCCCTCCCCCCAACCATTTGTCACAAAATTACTTTTTTGTTAATTATTACCGACAAAAGTTAAGCCTTTTCTGCTGCAAAAATCGTTTCCATTTACTGTTAATGATATCTTAGCATTTTCAGTGTACTTACATTTGTGTTTGCTGGCATCAGCTTGTCATTCAACCAAACATCATCTTTTGTCTTCTTGCACATACACACCCTGCTGATGATCAAGCCTAACAGCTGTGTACATATGATGCTTCACTCACCAGCAATTACTCGAGATCCTGAACAGTAAACATGCGAGAAAAATTGCATCCAGACAGAAAACAGGATGATCTTGGTGGTAGTACTGGAACATTTAATATGAATTCTGAAAAATAAAAAACAATTATGTTTTATAGTTTTTGTATTATTTCTGTTGTATTATTTTTATCCAAAATGTGACAAAACATTCAAAAAATCTGAAAGTAGATTTTTATAGGTTAGTTCATAATCATATTGAATTTCAGTGTCTTTAAAGCAGGGGTCCCCAAACTTTTTCCTGTGAGGGCCACATAACTTTTCCCTTCTCTGATGGGGGGCCGGTGTCAGTTTGTAACAGAAAAAGTGTGACGATCGTAGGGGAGCTTAATTTTTTTTTATAGTTTTCCAGAAAGCCACACATAACCAAATAACCCTTTCCAGGTTCTTTACAGAAAAAAAGTCAGGAAACATATAATAACACTATTAATGAAATAAATAATAACTAAATAACCCTCTCTGAGTTCTTCACAGAAAAAAACAGGAAGTAAATAACACTATTTATGAAATAAATAATAAGTAAATAACTCTCTCTGGGTTCTTCATAGAAAAAAAAGCCATGGAACATTAACTTTCTGTTGTGCCATGCACAATCTTCTCCCTTTGCTCTGAAGTTTATGCACGACACCACAACCATCATTACAGAATCACGTCAACATTTTGCAGCACAGTGCTTGGTGGTGAATTTGGCAGTGGACTCGTAGCGGGACGGTGAGACCCCTTTTTTCCAACTCCCGGTTCATGCGTCCCATTATTAGACCGCGAGTTTCGGCCACCATGCTAGGAGCCCCGTCAGTCGTGATGCTAGCTAGCTTTGACCAGTCCAGGTCCAACTTCTCCATGGTTTGGCACACTTTGTCAAAAATATCCTCTCCCGTTGTAGTCCCTTTGAGACTTTGGAGGGCTGCCAGATCCTCGCAAATCTCAAAGTTTGCGCTAACTCCACGAATAAAAATGAGCAGTTGCGCTGTGTCTTGCACGTCCGTGCTTTCATCCAGTGCTAATGAAAAAAAGTCAAATTCTTTCGTCTTCTGCTGCAGCTGGGCATATACATTACTCCCGATTTCTTCAACGCGTCTGGTCATTGTACTCACCGACAGACTTACGGCATTAAATGCATCTTTCTTCTCGGGACACACCTCCTCCGCGACAGTATCCATACATTTCTTAACAAACTCTCCGTCAGTGAAAGGCTTACCGCTGCTTGCTATCAATTTAGCAACCCAAAAGCTGGCCCGAACGGATGCCTGGTTCTGCTGAGATAGTAGTCCACTTTTTCGCTTTGAGAGTTTGTCTGCTCGTATTTGGCCTTGCGAGCTATCGTACTTGTCTTTGTGACGGGATTCATAGTGTCGGCAAAGATTGTATTCTTTGAATACCGCCACCGTCTCTTGACAAATGAGACAAACAGCCTTTTCTTTGCATTGAACAAAAAAATAATCGTTTGTCCACTCCAGGTTAAATACCCTGCATTCTGAATCAATTTTTCTCTCACCTAACTTTTACGCCATTATTCCGTTCTCAAACAGGTTGCAGTTTTTATATGCTTGAATAGTCCGCGATGGTCCCAGGGCTCCGCCCTCACCTGCGATCGTCCAGATGTCTCGGTAACACTGCTCGTGCATGCAACGGTGGACGTGCCCGCCTGCATCAAAGGGAAACACTCTCCCCGCGCGTGTCACCAAAGAAGCAATGCGAAACCCCGCTTCACTGGGATGATTTGTGGGCTCAGCAGGGGTGCAATGAACCAAACACAAGATTAAAACGTCCCAGTCTTCAAGGCCAAATAGGAAAAAAAATCAGATAGTGTCTCTGGTATTGTTCAGAGGGCCGGTCCAAATGTGCCGGCGGGCTGCATCCCAAAAAAAAAAAAAAAAAAAAAAAAAACATCCGATAGCGTCTCTGGTATTGTTCAGAGGCCCGGTCCAAATGTGCCGGCGGGCCGTATCCGGCCCGCGGGCCGTAGTTTGGTGACCCCTGCTTTAAAGGCTGAACCAAATTTTCTGTGCCACAAAGGAATGTAATATACTCCTTGTGTGTATGTTTCTATTGTGTTATTAGTTCAGAAAATGCAGCAGGAACTATTAATAACGTATTCAAAGTAGAGCTAAATTATTATCAGGATAAAAAAATTATCACTCAATATCAATAGTTATCACGATAACTATCACATATTTTTTCTTGCAAATTTGAAACTTTGAACTTCAGTGAATAAGTTAATAAGTTACTTTCCTCTTTATTCGATTATGAAAGTTTGAGTTTGATTTATTTAATCAGGGAAAGCACATATTAATTAACATATTAATATTCATTTTAATGAACATATATATATATATGTAAATATGTAAGATTTTAGTCGAGGGCTACTTTCCATCTTAAATTCCTTGTGCAGGTTGAAGGTAAACAATGGCACATAAGTATATACACACCCAGTGTTCCCTCTAAGCTGCGCGCGTGCGCAATTGCGCACTACTCTCGTCTTCTCTGCGCAGCAGCAATCATATGGCGCGCAGTGAAAAAAAAAATCGGATTTTTTTTTAATTTTTTTATTTATTTATTTATTTATTTATTTATTTATTTATTTATTTATTTTTTATTTTTATTTTATTTTTTACCCATGATGGTGCCGTTTAAGCGGCAGCCAGTGGCAGTAGCTCTGTCCACTTATGTTTTTCGTGTTTTACAGCATGTTTTACATGAAAAATTAGAGGGAACATTGACATGCACCTGCTTGCGGCAGGTGTGATACTGGTGTGCCCATAGCGAGCAATGATGATGTCGTGACCGGATGATTCGCCTAAAGACGTTTCGGCGACGGACGTTTGACAGACGGACAGGTCGCCGAATGGACGTTCCGCCGAACGTTCATTCGGCGACCTGCCCGTCTGTCAAACGTCCGTCGGCGAAACGTCTTTAGGCGAATCATCCGAGTACCGATGATGTCGCTCACACTGGTACTCGGTGCGCTCAGGGAGGTTGACTTTCTGCTCAGACCAACGAAAAATTAGAGGGAACATTGTACACACCCTTACTTTATATGAAAAGAGAATATAAAATATGATCATTTTAAAAAGTATTTTTGTTGTTCTGTTGTCCAATAAAAATAAGATATCGCCCTCCTTACACTAGGAAAAGTAAATAATAAAACTTGCAGAAATTTTGACAGGCGTCTTTATTTTTATAAATTGGCCTTCAAACCAAAAGTTGCTGTGCAATATGAAATTAGAAAAATAATCAACTGAAAACATAATCACCTCTGGCAAGCAGACTATTTTCAGACTTACAAAATTCAAAGTGTAATTTTACCTCACATATGGCCATTTAGAAAAAATGAAATTAAAAAAAATAAATACAGTGGTACCTCGAGATACGAGCTTAATCCGTTCCGGAACTGAGCTCGTATGGCGAGATTCTCGTAACTCGAGCGGACGTTTTCCATTGAAATGAATGGAAAACCAATTAATTCGTTCCAACCCTCTGAAAAAACACCAAAAACAGGATATTGGATTGGAAAAAATGTTTTATTTCTTCTAATTCGCCATCTATTAACAAAGTAACACATAACTAGAGGTTTAATAGTAATAAAATGTGTTTAATCTAACTAAAATTGGGCAGATTTCACCGACGGGAGGCAGAGACGTTTGGGGGCGTGTGGGGGGGGGGGGGGGGTGGGGGGGTCGTGTTTTTACCACGACAACGCACTCGTAAACGGAACAAAGAAATTTAAATTAACTTGGATTAATATATACAGACATTCAAACATACGTTTAATGTAACTTTACACAAAACTGAATTCTAATTTTGTTGTAATCTTTTGTTACCTTCGTTTTCCGGGTTGGCGGTTTGCCATGCCTCCACCTTCACGTTCGCTATCGATGGACTGTTTGCTGTTGTATTGCCTTCAAAATATTCCCAAAATGATGCACACAAATGTCCTCACAATAGGATAACGCACGACCACTTGCCAACGAGATATAGTCTTTAAAGAACGATCGCGGGAGCTTCTTTCCTTAGAAAGAATAACAGGAAATACAATAGTTGAGCCCTCTTTTTGCCCGCGCATGCGCGTTGTGCGTTTCCTGGTCTTAGGAGAAACTCGTCTGAATTAATCGTTCCGTGCTCGTAAATATTGTTATACACGAAAGATATGCAAAAAAGACCTGGCTTGGTCGCATCACGAAATTTTGATCGCATGACGGGCGAATTATTCGATCGAAATTTCCGCCGTAAGACGAGAATTTTGTATGACGAGCGGTCGTATGACGAGGTACCACTGTAGTTGGGATGAATTTACCGTATTTTCACGACTATATGGCGCACCGCATTTAAAGGCGCAGTGTCAGTAACGAGTGCTATTTCTGTATTTGACACACACACAGGACGCACCACTTTTAAAGGCGCAGCCAGGCATGGCAAAACATACACCAGTTTAAACATACGGACACACGCTAAAAACACGTTTTTAAAAAGGCAACGGAAGCAAAACTGAGTTCGGTTGTACTTTATTTAGTCATTTTACAATTTACTCACGTCATCATCACCCACAAATTTATCAAAGTCCTCATTTTCTGTGTCCGAATTGAACAATTGTCCAAATGAGTCATCGAAAACGCTGAGTTTTATACGTTCGTCCAGGCGACCACAATCCATTCGCAAATAGTAGCTAGCGTAACTAGCCCGGCGCTGCCTGCCACCCTTCGTAAAGCTATGTTGATGCCGATGTCCAGGCCACAATCCATTCGCAAATAGTAGCTAGCGTAACTAGCCCGGCGCTGCCTGCCACCCTTCGTAAAGCTATGTTGATGCCGATGTCCAGGCCACAATCCATTCGCAAATAGTAGCTAGCGTAACTAGCCCGGCGCTTTAGTTAAGCCTCCGGGAATGACGGAAAGCTCAGAGTTCATTTTCGTGACTTGGTTTTTCACCGCTGCTTCGGGGGGGCTTAGAAACCAAACCGAAATTGTTTTGCAATAAACACATGCCCACACTATATACGGGTACCTTGTAGGGGTGTGCCTTTAGCGTCTGACCCCACCCACATCCGCCTTCTTTCTATATAAGAAGCGTGTCGGCAAGAAGTGTTCTTAGTAAGGCTTCAGAGCTTACACACGGCGCTCCGCATTATAAGGTGCCCAGTCTATTTTGGAGAAAATTTAAGACTTTTTAGTGCGCCTTATAGTCGTGAAAATACGGTAACCCATTTTTACCCAAGATAACAAGTCTTAGATTTTTGCAACATTTTCATTTAGAATGGGGCAACACCCTTGATATAAAAAAATAAGACATGACAGGCTGTCCTCAAATGAGTACAGTGGGTTAAGGACATTTTCAATAAGGCTGCTCTATGCACAGGTATCGATGAGGCATTTAAAAATAGTAAGATAGTGCCAGGGAAAATTCACTTGGATCCTTCAGTGGATCAGATCTGTGTTGTCCTGCATCTTATAATTGCTCATTTTGGCCGTGTTACTGTCCTTTTGAGTTCTTGCTTCATGTTAGCTTCTATTGCTAACATGCTAAAACACGTTTTCTCTTCTCCTGAGCGTTGGTCTGGAACTAGTGTTCATCTTGCAGCAGGGTCCCCGCTCTTTGTGGTAGTCTGGTGGTGTAATTGCAGTATAAAATTATCAAATTTTTATTGAAAGTTTTTATTATTATTGTTGACAAAAATTAATTCAGGGCGGCCTGGTGGGGCGAGTGGTTAGCGTGTCGGCTTCACAGCTCTGGGGTCCTGGGTTCAAATCCAGGTCATGTCCATCTGTGTGGAGTTTGCATGATCTCTCCAGGCCTGCGTGGGTTTCCTCCGGGTACTCCGATTTCCTCCCACATTCCAAAAACATGCATGGTAGGCTGATTGGACACTCTAAATTGCCCCTAGATATGGGTGTGAGTGTGCATGGTTATCCGTCTCCTTGTGCCCTGCAATTCGCTGGCCACCGTTTCAGGGTGTCCCCTGCCTCTGGCCCGGAGACAGCTGGGATTAGCTCCAGCACCCCTGTGACCCTAATGAGGATAAAGCGGTTCAGAAAATGAGGTGAGATGAGACGAAAATTATTTTACAATAATCATCATTATCGTTTTAGCCCAGCTCCAATTCAAAGGTAATCAGGTGGAACATGGCGTGTGGTTAGCACGTCTGCCTCACAGTTCTGAGAATAAAGGTTTAATCCCCGGTTGTTTCTGACCTCCCTTTGTGGAGATTGTATGTTCTGCCCATGCCTGCATGGGTTTTCTCTAAGTAGTCTTGTTTCCCCCCCACATCTGAAAAACATGCATGGTAGGCTGGTAGAACACTTTAAACCAGGGGTGCCCAACCTCCATCAACACATCTGACTCAAATAATCAGGATCACTAGCAACCTTGCCGATGAATAGTTCATTTAATTCAGGTGTGTTGGTGGAGGGAAGACATGGAAAACAGAGTGAAAAGTTAATCTTAAGGTAAAGAGATGAAATCTATTTTGTAAACCATGTAAACTGTTCAGAGAATGGGTCACTAACTACCAGGTGGCCACCAGTTTGAGACACACACACACACACACATATATATATATATAATTATATATATACATACATATATATACATATATATATACACAATAAAAAATACTATTAAATACTATTTCGTTTTTTGTCATTTTTTTAAATCTAAAAATAAATGAATAAGAATATTTGATGTTTTCTGCTTTTACTTTTTAATATAAATAAAAAAATTAAATATATTTCTTAAAATATTTTATTGGCTTCCCCTTTTAATGAAAAACAAATAGTTAAAAGTATAAAAAGGGAAATATTTAATGATTTCCTTTCTGAGAAAAAAAGTTCAAATGAACATTTTTAAATTAAAAAAAATGAAAATTTATGTTTTTTTCTCACTTTTTTAAATACAATTTTTTAAACTAAAATTGATGAAAATAATTAAATAAAATGTAAAATGTTTACTATTTCTATTAACTGCTTTGTAATGAAGAATTTAATATTTCCCCCCTTTTTTTAAAAAGTAAATACTAAATAAAATTAAATACAACAATCTTTGCTATTGAGGGGCTCTGGAAGATTTGGCGAATTTTTAATATCTAAAAATGATTTATTGCTCACCAGAAAAGTCAATTCATTCGGGGATTGATTGTGGCACCTTATCTGCCTGACATATTAGACTCGCTTTGAATAAAACCGTAAATACGACATGCCCCGTGACAAAAAAATTAGTTCGACAACCCTAACTCGGGGAAAAAAATTGTGATGTAGGGGCGAAAAGAGGGAGAGGTTGAAGAGGGGTGTTTGGGTTGGCAAATGTTGGATGTTTATCTTCTTTTTTTAAATGGGCGAGTGCAATCCTTATTATTAAAGGCTGAATGAGTGCCTATACACACTGGAAAAATAATCTGCATTCCCTTCTGCCTGATAGGCATGAAACATTTTTAAAAGTCAACAGTAAACCTGTAAATACATATAGTTTTATATGGATGGTTGCCAATTAATAGTCTCTATCGAAAATGATGACAGTAAATGGGTTAGGGTTGAATTGTTGTAAGAATATTAGAAAATTAGCTTTTCCCGCCCTCACGCAGAAAACAAATGTTAGGTTCTAGAAGGATAGTTCAATTTCATTCCATTTGAATTGGGGCTCATTATCTTCTGAAAATAGATGTTTATAGTATATAAAATGTCTGGAAACAACTTCTTCCTCAGTAAAAAAACAAGAAAAAAAGTTTCCCAGAGTGAGAGCTGGGGCAAGGTCAGCCTCGTAGCTTGCTCACCTGCCGTGAGCGTCTGTGTGTGAGTACTAAAGAAAATTGTCACAATCCAATAAATAAAGACTTGTCAGAATTCAATCCCGAATCGCAATTTATTTGTTTGTTTGAATTGACAAAGACACAAGCAGTGTCATTCTCAGTAGGTTTTTTTGCATCAGCATTGGGACTGTTCTATGTCATATTGTACTGTATGAACACAAACTCTTCTTTTCATTCATTCATTCATTCACTCATTCATTTTCTGAACCGCTTTATCCTCACTAGGGTCGCGGGGGGTGCTGGAGCCTATCTCAGCTGACTTTGGCCCATAGGTGGAGGACATCCTGTATTGGTGGCGCGATCACAGTGTACGAGGAGACGGACAACCATTCACTCTCACACCTAAGGGCAATTTAGAGCGTCCAATCAGTCTACCAAAATGTTTTTTTTTCTAATGTTGGAGGAAACCGGAGTCCCCGGAGAAAACTCACGCAGGCTCGGGGAGAGCATGCAAACTCCACACAGGTGGACCGACCTGGATTTGAACCCAGGACCCCAGAGCTGTGAGGCTGACATGCTAACCACTCAACAGACCGGGCCGCCGCTCTTCATTTCTAAAGACAATATGAATGTCAGTGGTAGCTATTTAGTCTGCTTGTGTCAAAATTCCTCTAAAACCATCGAAACATCAAAGTTCTTACTTTTTCTTCCTATTGAGACACCATATTGAGAGTGAACTGGAATACTATTTCCCAAAACAGGATATGTGTGGGTGGTCGTGTTCATTAAAAATAAATTAATCAAATGATTATGAATTGCCTTGTAATTAAAAATGCTGTAATACAACCCCAACAGTCTGAAATCTTAACTACAAAGGAGCTCAAATATAAACACCTGTTTTTCTTTGTCCAGGCTCTCCGGCTGCACACATTCCAGTCTGATTGGCTTCACTGTTGGCGCACAGCCCAGAGGGTGTCTGCATAAAACCCCGTTGTGTTTAAAGCCAGTGCCAGAAAGCAAGAGGAACTCTCAGGCTCATTGTGGACTAAAAGACCAAAGGTTAATCAACAAATTTTTTAGCAACGTGTCTAAGGGTTTTGCAAAATGTGTAAGGGATTAGCTGCCTTGCCCCAAAGCTGCCTCGAAAGGTAAGGCTACTAGGTACTAAATATAAATCTTCATATAACTAGCAATTAATGTATGATGCTATATTTGATTGACTGATAGTATGTCGAATATATTGTATTTTAGTGATAAAATACGTTGGCATGAGCAAATTTGTTTTGCTATAATATCTTAACTTGATCACTGTTTTCTGTAAAAAAAAAATAGTTACTTCATATGTCTCCACCACCACATGTAATTTTACTGATAAATTATTGATTTATGATCCAAAGTCCTGTTGGGATAAAAAATAAAAACTAGATGTGCCACATATTAATATGTTTTGGTTGAAACATAGCAAATCATTTTGTGTATTTTAGTATGTACAGTGTCCATTCTATGAAGTATCATTGAAATGACAGTTACATATTTCATATATTTGATAGTTGTTGTTTTTTTTGTCCTGTTGAGCATTGTTCAGTTGTTTTTGTTTATGTTTTGTTTAATTAATTATCTTAGTTTTAATTTGATATGTAACCATTTTATTATAGTTCCTGATAGTGAAGTGTTTGTGAGTGCAAAATACATATTTTATTCATTCACTCATTCATCTTCCATGCCGTAGATATTGAAATTGAAAATGAAAAAGAAATGTGATGATTTAAAAATGGCAACTAGTTGTTAGACAATTTGTAGTTTACTTTTAACTTCCCTTGAGAATGGCCCCAACATCTCAAGAGGGGCAGTACTGTTTGTGTCTTTTCACATAGCTAATATCTCTCCTTGCATGCAGGTCATCTGGTTCAATGTACTGTGGTGTAATACAAATGCACTTTATATATGCAGCTACAACTAAGATCAATGTTTTCTTGAGGGTCATAATGAGTACAATAAAACAATGTAAAAAAAAATCCCCCCAAAAAACTATTACATTTCCCCCTTCGTCATGTCTTACAGGGCAAAGGAGATCAAGTCAAAATTGGGAGTTTTGCTGCAAAAGCCAGAAAATGCAATCGACCTCATTGTTCCTTATCCGGAAAAAACGGAGAAGAAGCCAGAGAAGTTGCAGAAGTAACTTTTTTTTTTATTCTGCTTTGGGTAGGGACACAGAATCACAGACAATCCTTGTTTAACAAGTTTGATTATATTTAATTTAAAGTAGCAAGCCAGGGCATATTAAACAAAGGCATGATTAAACAGTTGAAACAATCACAGTTTGAAAGCATTCAAATCCATCCATAACACTGCTTCACCTTTAAAACATGGTTGCATGTACTGTATTATTGATTACTCTTGGTTTAACCCGTTTTTACTGATTTGGCAAAATTAAATAAAGCTGAATATGGATTAATTAAATGTTTATTTAATGTATTTTTATTTTTATTGCACTGGGCATTGTGGTTCTAAAAAGTAATCACAGAGTCTCTTAAACCATTATTAATTATTGTTGAGGCACCAGAAAAAAATTATAATGACATTGGCCTCACGTGAGCATAAGGCAGCAGCCCAGCAGCTGAGTGGTTAGCACGTCGGCCTCACAGTTCTCTGGTCCTGGGTTCAAATACAGGTACTCCTCTGTGGAGTTTGCATGTTCTCCCTGGCCCTGCATGAGTTTTCTCCGGTTTCTCCGGTTTCCTCCCACATTCCGAAAATATGCATACTAGGCTGATCGGACACTCCAAATTGTTTTCCTAGGTATGAATGTGAGTGCGAATGGTTGTCTGTCTCCTCGTGCCCAGCGATCGGGTGGCCACCGATTCAGGGTGTTCCCCTCTCCTGCCCGAAAGTCAGCTGGGATAGGCTCCAGCACACCCCCGCAACCCTTGTGAGGACAAGCGGTTCAGAAAATGAATGAATGATCAACCTGCAATAAGGTTATCTCATCTCATCTTATCTCATTTTCTGAACCGCTTTATCCTCATTAGTAGCGGACTCCTGGCCAGAAGCGGGGGACATTCTGAATCGGTGGCCAGTTGATCGCAGGGCACAAAGAGACTGACAACCATGCACACTCACACCCATACCGAGGGGCAATTTAGAGTGTCCAATCACCCTACCGTGCATCTTTTTTCGATTGTGGGAGGAAACCAGACTACCCGGAGGAAACCCACACAGGCACGGAAAGAACATGCAAACTCCCAACACACAGGTGTCCTGGATTTGAACCCAGGACCCCAGAGCTGTGAGGCTAATGCGCTAACCACTCGCCCAACCGGGCTGCCTAATAAGGTTATCATGAAAATCAATTCTCATAGAAGTAAAGGTTAGCTTGTCGCTAGAGAATTTCTTTAAAGATGGATCACCAATGTGTGTGGTGGTATATTTCCCAACATAAATGCGCCATGCCTTGCTGAACCTTCACTATTTGAGATATGGCAACCCTCTCAGTTTGGCTCTGCCAAGAAGTATCTAATGCAGGGGTGGCGAACACGCGGCTCCCGGCAAAAATGAATGTGGCTCTTTGCCTTGTTTCATGTTTCTCAAAATTTTATTCTCTCTTAAAACACTCAAATTCATCAGTCCCTAGTAAAAACAAATAATAAATTATATTTTAAAAATAATCATTTGTGTCTATCTGTCTGTGGCTCTTTGACTCTCACTGTTTGAAATTTTTGCTAACTTGTTCGCCACACCCTGATCTAGTAACTTAAAAACTGTAGCACAATAATTTTGCTATATAATTGCCCAAATACAATTTGCCCCTTTTATTTCTTTTTTCAAAACTAAGGATAGTTTATTTTACCACTCTGATTTTTAAACACCCCACTTTTTCCAAAATTGGCACCATTTAATAAGGAGTGTGAAAAGTATGAGATGTGAAAAGAAGGAGCCATGGAGTACATTCTGCTGCCCCTGGAAACGCAAAATTATCCATCCATTTTTAACACCACTCGTCCTTGTCAAGGTCAGGGCGAAAAATGTACTATCTAATAGACTGGTCGCCTGTCAGTCATAGAGCACTAACAGACAGAAAACCATTCGCAATCCATCCTACACCATCAGTGGCTACTCCTTGGATATTATCTACCTACATTTTTTGAGTTATGTCGGCACATGATCAGAACCAGCTGAAGTCAGTTGATACTCACAAAAATGCAAAAGATAAAATAGTTGATTTTTTTAAATTAGGTTATGATGCTTTGACAAGTCAGTAGCTAATAAAAAACCTACACAAGGGACTAAAGCTGGAAATTAGCTGACGGCTACAATCTTACATATTTAATATGTTCATTAACATGAATATGAATGTGTTCATTAATATGTACATTCCCTTATCAAATCAATCAATCAATATGAACACATTTGCAATACATGGCTGTATATATAGTTAATGCTAAAATATCCATCATTAGGGGGGGAAATTAAGAACAGTCCCATATGGAATAATATGGATGGATTTTTTTGTAAGAAATTTGAATTTTCTGTACTTTCCAAAAGAGAAAATAAACAACAATATATTTTACTTAACATTTAAAAGATGAATTTAGTTTCCCAGGCCATTTTGTTAACATAAAACTATTCCCTGCACAGACCTTCAAGAGAGGAAGCTGCTCAGTGGCGTGAGAGTCTGGATCGTGTTCTGAACAACAGTTGTAAGTTGACTCTCTCTAATGATCTTTGGCTTACATGTTATTGCTCAATCCACCTAAAATGCATTAAATCTACATATAATGTTGTGAAATTAATCCTTGATCGTATTATAAAAAAAGGCTAGAGAATAAAGAATGCAAGAATTGACAAAGTGGGATATTTAATGGGATTCGCTGCAGAGAGAAATATAATCGCAACCTGTAAACAAACACAGAACAAGTGAGGTGTCCTCCCATTAGCCCAGTGGCCTTATATATTCAAATGACATGTTTTTTCTAATATTTTTCCCATGCAGATCAGTGTCCCCAAATACACCTGCTCCCAAAACAACAATAAGAATTATTGTTATCTTTAAGAAAACAATTTATATTATTTAGCCAAGGTTCCAATTTGTTGATAACATAGAAGTGTGTCTTAATATGTCACTCACTCTCTTGCATTCATTTATCTCCCATACCCCTTATCCTCGAAAGGATGGGGGGGGGGGGTTGCTGGAGCCTAACCCAGCTGTCTTCGGGCGAAAGGCAGACTACACCCTAGACTGGTCGCCAGTCAGTCGTAGGGCACACAGAGAGACAGACGATCACTCACTCCCGCAATCACACTGCCACTGAGCCGGAATCGATCCCAGACTGGCCACATTAAAGTCAGGCGGAAGAACCACTACACCAGTGTTTCCCAACCACTGTGGCACGCCACACTGGTGTGCCTTGAGTAATGGTCAGGTGTACCGCGAGAAAATTGCAACTCATACAATGTAATATTCAGAGAGAAAAATTAACATGAATATAACATGTATACTTATATTTGCATCACTCAAACTAAAAGTTGTTCAGGGTCCACAGAGCAACTTTTGGTGACATAAGGTCACTGTCGGGTGGTTCTAAAAATGTCGTGCTTTAAAAACATATTTGCCTCAAATTAGGATATTTGCGCCGATGTACACACAAGGACTCTTTTGCATCATAGAATATGTAAATACGCAAGACTATTGAGTGTGAAGTTTCTTTGCATTCAATGATCTACAAACTATGGTGCAGGGGCACACTGTTTGTGACACTGCATTTTTATTGGTTCACGGCATAAAAAAACACTATTTACATTTCCAACAATGCTATTAAAAAGGTCAGGGTGTGCAGCGGTGTGGGGGAGATGCAAATAATGGACAATAGTATTATCCACAAATGTAAAAGGTCACTAAAATCTGCATCCACTATTGTATCAACTTTTCAGTATTTGTGAGAAGCAGTTTTTGGTTTGAGTGGCCTCAATTAATGTAGATTATTTTTATATGGGTATTTTAATTTGGGATAGATTAAGATATATCCATATTCACGCAGAATCGTTATATCAAAAACATCAATTTGGCAAAATGGCATTTTTATTGTTTTGTTATAATCAATTTTAATCTTTTATTGTATTTACTTATTGTTCCAATAAAACAAATATAAAGAACAGATGTTTAGCTCATTGAGTTGTTATTGCATTACATCTGTCTGTTTATGAGCAATCATAGGTTGAAAAAATGTCTGCCTACATAAACAATCATCAATCAACAATCATTTTGCCGAGTAAACGTAGCTTATGGAAAAGCACCACCAATTTCGTCACACGCAGTTTCTGGGTGTGATGACAAGTAGGCTTTTTGGTTGTTGATAATGACGACAGGGCCTATGTCCGATTATTATTATTATTATTATTATCTCCCCAATTTTACAGAAACTGCACTATTCCCAGGGCTATATATATATATATATATATATATATATATATATATATATATATATATATATATATATATATATATATATTGTTAGGTTCATCCAATTGTAGGTTTATCCTTAGGTTTTTCCAATTCAGCTTTCAATAAAAAAGGCATCTGTAGTCACATCACATTTAATTCTTGCAAGAGAGAATACATCCGGCAGCTCGCCCCACCCAAGATTATTCTAAAGAGCGGCATTATGTCCTGCCTATTTAAGGCTTCAAATCAAAACAATTACAAGGTTATCGATTCCATTTGCGTAAGCAAGAAACAAAACAATTCCATAATCAAGCAACCCAAGCGTCAACCTGGCGTCACAAATTAAAACAATATACAAGTTGATTGATAGCCATCCGTTGAGCCAACAACAATTTAAGCGTCCTTCACCGATCTTCCCTGTTGAACTCGCATCTGGGGAAGGGGTCGACGCGTATCTTCCAGTAATCAGTCCTCGGAGCAAGAACTCAGTGGATTGTTTTATGTCCTTTCGAACTTGTATCTCTCGCTGTCCTGGAGAGCGACCTTGGCGCAAGCGTTTGCTTCACATATTAATTCAACTCTAACATAAAGGCGATCAAACACATATATATATTGTTTAATATAGTTACACATTTAGGATGAGCAAATATATTGATTAATATAGTAAGCATGTATATTATAAGGCTTTATATTCATTGCAAACACATTTATAATAATGAATTACCCCAACATATATATATATATATATATATATATATATATATATATATATATATATATATATATATATATATATATATATATATGTGTGTGTGTGTGTGTGTTTAATTAAATTTTACGTTTTTCTATTGTATTATTTTATTTATTTGTAAAATGGTATTTCTGAGCACGCAATATGGTTTCGTGAACAACCACAGCAACTACCATTCTATAAACACTACAATTTATTTTGATGGCAATAATTTAGTACTGCTTAGTATTTTGAGCATTAACTTTTAACTGAGTATTTTGTTAAGGTCAAAAAAGAGCTTGTTGACATTATTTGAGTGTCTCTTTGTGTATCTTAGCACAGCAGCTTGATTGCTACTCAGAGCTATATTTAAAAGCAAGTCAGCCATTAACAGTAAAAGGTGGATAAAAGCCTGAGGGCTTCAGAGAAGGCTTATCATCTGTAGCATAGATTTGATCAGACAATGGAACCTTTACGGGCATTGTGTAGAATTACAATGGGTTTTAATGAGTTCTTGTTACGTCACAACTTGTTTTAGGAAAAACATGTACTGCACCAATAATGTTTGGGTTAAAACTTATATTTGCAGTTTTTCAAGGACCTGGGTTAGGGATCTGGTCTGGCGCATATCTCAGCCAACTATGGGGAAAAGGGAGGGGACACCACCCTTACTTGGTGGCCAGCCAATCCCAGGACACAAGGAGACATAAAACCATCTACACACACACTCACACACATTTATTCAACCAGCCTACCATACATGTTTTGAGATGTAGTAGGAGAAACCCAGTTTGTCACATTACTTCCATTAACCAAAGAATACTTTATTGTGTTCAGTGTTTAAAATTGGGAGTGAAGTCACTATTGGTCCATGTCTAAACGTATGTATACTCTATGTCTGTAGTACAGTAGATTTTAGTCTAAATGTATATATAAAAAATGATGGTAATCTGTTAAGTTTCCCACCTTCTGTCCATTAGATGGTCTTTCCACTTTCCGTGCCTTTCTGCAGTCTGAGTTCAGTGATGAGAATATTGAGTTCTGGATGGCCTGTGAGGATTTCAAGAAGATCAAGAACCCAGTGAAGATGGCCACCAAGGCAAAAATGATATATGAAGACTTTATTCAGTCTGAAGGACCTAAAGAGGTGAGGCTTCCGTTCCCTCATCTGAATGCATTAACAGTACACTGAAACTTACTAACAGACAACTTATTGTGGAGAGGAGGCGGGATTCGAACAGTACCCAAAATAAGTATAGTAGTTTATTGGAGAAAATTGCTGTATGTTTCAATTAAAAAGAAAAAAAAACGGCGGACAGCCAAATAACTTCAAATTAAAAAAATCTAGAGTATTTAAACAAACAAGATCAAATTTCCAGAGTCCGATTCCTATGCTTACCAAAACAGACATATGCAATGGTATATATGCTATCTCAACAGCAATACAATGCAACTGCAAACAATTCCTTCATCTTCCATACTGTGCATCCTCAAAGGTTGCGGGGGTTGCTGGAGCCAAATCCAGCTTACTTTGGGCGAAAGGCAGACTACAACCTAGGCTGGTCACCAGTTAGCCGTAAGGCACACGGAGAAACAAATGACCCTCCGCACTCACATTTATACCGCCACCAGCAGGAATCGAGGCCGCGCCTGCCCGCACCGAAGTCAGGCGAGTGAACATGTACACCATGAGGCGGCCTACACACATCATGTTTTTCATTTCCATTTTTATCAACAAAAATAAAAGAGAAATATTTTCCTCCAGAGTCAACATGGCATGCTATTCACTCTCACTTCCATAGACAGACTGTCCTTTATTTGTAGACGCTGGGGGCAAAATATCAATCTTGGTATACCATACAATTATATAATGCGAGTCAGGTTTGTTGTTTGTATACTTCGGTAAGATGCCATCTCCTTCTTGTATCAGTCAACAATTAATTGTTGGATTTTTCACTGACAGAATTTACTTTGCTCTCCTGCCATAGGTCAATATTGACCATTTTACCAAGGATGTGACCCTGAGGAATTTTGTAGATCTTTCACCTGAAACCTTCAACCTGGCTCAAAAGCGGATTCACGCCTTGATGGAAAAAGACTCCTTTGGTCGCTTCCTGAGGTCTGAGCAGTACCAGGAGCTTTTGGTCAACTAAACCCAACAAGGAAACTGAGCAGCTGGGTGGGGAGATGTTGAATTGATTGAAATTTGTGTTTTAGCCATACATAAGGAATTATAATTATAATATATTGTAATTGAAGAAAAAAAATGTGCTCAATGCAAAATTTTAAAAATATATAATCATCTTTTGGGGTTTAAAAAAAACACCTCCCAATCCAACACAGAGTTCCCAATCCTTTTCAATATGTAAACTGCTCAGAATAAATTTGACTGTCACTCCTCCAACCCTAACCCCTAGCCGGTGAGGCAAAACTCCTATTGTAATTCCTGCAAAAACTGACAAAACCCCATTAATCATTATAGAACGTGTGGAAACAACTTCATTTTCTACAGAAAAATACAAACTAATATGATCATGACTAAAAATGATGCTATTATATCTTTTATGATGTAAACTATGTGATAATTTTATTAGATTGACCTTTGCAAACTTCGCAAAGATTATGACTAGACTATGGTGAATAACTATGCGTTAGTCAGCAAAAAGGAAGTTTAATACAGGCATAGTTATATAAGTTAGTTATGAATGAACCTGACAGCCATGACCCATTTAAAAACCATTGGAATTCATTTGAATGGAGAAGGTGAGCCATCACCTGTCAGCTAATATCACTCACCGCTCACTAATGCTCTCAATGGACTGAAGGTGGGGATGGAGGGAGGGGGCTTCTGGAACCCTTCTCGTTATTTCAATATTGTTTGACCAAAATCTGTGAATCCAGTAAAAAAAAATCCCACTGGTTCATTTTTAACAATGCTCCCAAATCCGTTACTGCAAATTATTGACACATTGATTGAATTAAATATGTACAAGCCACCTGCAAATGACTGTTTAATATAGTGAATGATGATCACAAAACTCTACTTGTATTTCCACTTTCTTTTTCCTCCCAAACACAAGTTTATCTACACTACAGCCACCAAATGCCCTTTTTGGCTCGAGTGAGAGTCATCCTTGTGAACAGTGCTGGCCAGTTAGTTCAGTGGCCAAGCCTCTTGGCTACCACTAAACTGCAAGTTGTTTGGATGGGAAATCGAGTGGGTGTGAATCTCAGAATGAGGGAACCGCATGGCGAAATTGTTTTATAAAGTATACACAAACCTATTAGCAACATTCAGTAGTGTTTTCCCATGTGCTTCTACTTACAGTGTGGAAAATTGAATCAGCTAGATGCCCTTTTTGTTTTTTTTAACATACACAGTGCACACAAAATAATTCTGGGTTGCTGCAGTATACATCTTATCTGGTGGTTGATCCCATTCTTTGATAATGTTGATGTTGATTATAAAAAATAAATAAAAAATAAATGAATGAATGCATAAATAAATAAATACGTAAATACGTAATATAATAAATAAGTAAATACATACATACATACATACATACATACATACACACACACACACACATACATACATGCATACATACATGCATGCATACATACATACATACATACATACATACATACATACATACATACATACATACATACATACATAAAAATGAATCCAAATTGCATACTACACACATTATACTTCATTTTAATACATAATGTAATCCTTATCAATTGAAATACTGATTCACAATAGGTGAATATTGATGGGAAGAGTGGTGGGTTTTATGTTTGTGTTCAATTTAAATTCACAGTGTGATGATGTACTCATATTATGTAATCTGCTTTTGTATCTTACGAAATAATTTTTGTTGTAACCAACACCATTATTTTTATATTCAACACTTCTTAATTCCTTTTTGCTCTGAGATTAACACAGTGTCAGGTAGTAATATGGTACAGATTAGCCAGTCTGATGCCATACACAAGGGATTCAAAATATCATAGCAATCAGGACTTTGAAAGTGCCGAATATGTCCTAAGGTCGTGCATGTATGTGTTGAAGTTGATCACACAAATATATCTCTGCATACTACTTTTGAAGATGTATTTATTTTACATGTGTACAGTATCTATCTGGATATAAACCACTATTCATTACTGTCCAACCAAACGGTGAGAGGCCAGGGGATTGAGCACATCAAAAAAATGGATTGGACATGGCCGGTATTCTGGTGTTTCATCAAAAATTTTCCTGAAGCATGCTTTGACCAAGTGACAATTGAAGTGTTTCCAATGAAGAGTTGTTGGAAATTGACGGTGGAACTAAAACACAAAGGCATTGTCGGACCATCACCAAAAGTCAGTGGCGGGCGGTGCATTTTCTGGTAGCGCCTTCAACGTATTAATCCAACCCTCAAAAACTATTTTATGGCTATAAAACCTCTACTGCAGCTACAGCTGCAACACATAAAAAAAAAATCAATAAATTAATGCACAAAAATGGGGTAAAATCCACTTCCTAGCAGCATTTCATGATTAAATACAAATACTGGAGCTTTTCAGACATTAAAAACAGGCCAGGGGGTTATTTTCCCGGGAAAAGACAGCGATGAACGTCAATGGCGTACGGGCAAACATTGCCCGAAAATGGGGTAAAATCCAGCCAAAAACAGCATTTATTGATTAAATACAAATACTGGAGCTTTTTAGACATCAGAACCGGGCCCGGAGTATCATTTCCCCGGTAAAAAGACAGCGATGAATGTCGATACGTCCATACGTGAAATGACAAAAAATGCACTAAAATACTAAAATTAGGTAAAATCCACTTCCTAGCATCATTTATTGATTGAATACAAATACTGGAGCATTTGAGACATTACAACCAGGCCAGGGGGGTGATTTTTCCCAGGAAAAGACAGCGATGGAGGTCAATGGTGAAACGCCCAAAATTAAACTGGGGTAAAATCCACTTCCTAGCAGCATTTTGTGATTAAATACAAACACTGGAGCTTTTCAGATATCAGAACTTGGCCCACAATTGAAATATTATTTAGGAATATGGCCATATTTTACTCACCAAAAATCATTTTTACACAATATCCATCGTCCTTTCTTTCTTCCTTCTTTCCTATCGCCATCAAAGCTAATGATGAAAGTCGAGCCTGTCCTGTCATATTTCTGGCATAGTCCGTTTTGAAAATGGCTTTAAATCAAAACAACAATATACTATTTGCTTATGGAGCTAAGTTAGCACACAAAGTGCCGCACACACCATATTCCCGGCTGTAACAGGCTTGCTAGCTTCGGAGTTGACCGCCCTTTCTTAATAATATCCTTTTTTTTTTTTTTTTGAAAAGTCCGTCTGGAAAATTGCTTTGTGAGAGAAATCTGCAACAGAATTCATTTGTTTTTGCCACTGCCGGCTATGTGGGTGGAGTTTGCGATCTCTGGCTGCTTTGGCCCGCCTACTAGCCAATCATAGTTTGTGAAAGCAATGACATGTCCCAGCCAGCAAAATGCTAACGCCTATGAAAAATCATTGTGGGGTTGCCAACTCGAAATCTGATTGGTTAAAAGCAACAGTCTAGTTTAATGCAGCAGAGCCCGCAAGAACTGATTGTGAAGGCTTTGAGGCAGATCTGATCTGGCAACAAATAATGGCTGAAATGTGATTGGTTAAATGCTTCAATATGAAAACACACATCTGGAAGCAGTGCAACCAGGGGGAAAAGCAATGGAAGGAAGCTAACAGAGCATTTGGAATAATAAGTATTGATGGACAAAATATAATATGATTCAGATATTTCTTAGGCCAGCAGAGAAGGCCTTGAAGGCCCTGACGGCCCGCCACTGCCAAAAGTACACTGGTATATTTAAACTGATTTAAATATTTTGTTCAGAGTCGAAAGGCATAAATACAACATATTTCCCATTCAGTGTTGAGTAGACCCCAAGCTCCGATAGAAATAGAGTGAAAGCTAATGCTTTGGCGACAGGCTTGTTACTCTCACCGTGTGGTGATGTTTATGTTTCTAGTTTGAAGCTTTAACGTAAAATCTCACCAAAATCATGTTCTTCTGGATTTAATTCCTCCTCCCTCTGACACGAAGTAAAAAAAATACTCTTTTCCACTCACTTCCCCTGGAGGAGTCCTCCCCTTTCTCTTCATCATTGGTTTCAACTATGCTGAAGTAAACTGCTATGCATTGCCTAATTTAAATAGTTATGGATCTGTGTGAGTATTTTTTCTATAAAGGTGCAGGTTTTTAGTAGGCTTTAGCTTTTTGTCCTTGAGATGAGTGTAGTGAATTATATTCCTTCGTTTTGTACTTATAGTTTCAATCAAAAAATACATAGCTTTTACATGATGTAATTGTTGTGAACCGAAAGATAAGACCAGTTATACCATGTCATCACTGACTCCAATTCCTCACATTAATGTGTTATGTTATGCTTTACCTCGGCTGCAGACTGTAATTAAAAACAGGTTGCTGAAAGGATGCCCTGTTTGTCCTCCTAATAAGGTATCTAATATCTAAACTAATATGTGGTAAACAATCTAAGACTCAGCAAATAATATTAAACTAATGGAAGTTCAAAAGTTCATGATACTCTTGTGTTAAATTATTATGTTCCACATGATGGCTTTCCAAAGTTTTAGTGTTTATTTCCTAAAAAAATAAAAATAAAAAACCCATTGCCCCCTTTTATTCCCCCCATACTCCTTCTGGAAAGAACGGAAACAGATGTGACAGAGAGAGTCTGCCAACACAAACACAGTCAAAGGCTTACATGGTCACATCCTTTATTTCCAAGAAGAAATTGAAAAAAAAAAAGATTTTTGGGGGCCTCACAGGGGGTTAATGACATTTCTAACAACTTGTTTGTTTTACATATCTTGTCTATTGTCACATAAGTCCACTTCTCTGAAAGCATTGCATAGATAACATCAAATAGTGTATATTTAATAGTTTGTGTGGAAAATATAGCATAAACATTGGTGAATTGTCATAATAATGGGTTCTTAGTGCCTCATTAACAATGGGAATGACATCAGACTTTCCATATAGTTGTAGAGAGCTTAGAAGTTTTGGAACCTTTTAGAAAATACATCATACAACTCATCTGCATTTATGGACTCAAATGCAGTGGAAATGAACAGAATTTCACTGTTATACCAAAAACAAACATTTATTTACCAATTATTATGTCTACTGAGAGAAGAGCCACATCAGATACAGATTTGAACAAAATTTGTTGTTGCCTTCAGCTCAGACATTGGGCTAAAGATGACATTTTTTGAACATTAAAACAATTAAAAGTAGTAGTTTAATATAGTGCTTGAGCCTAAGTCACAGTCCAATACCAGTTTATTACACATTCATTCATTTTCTGAACCGCTTTATCCTCACAAGGGTCGCAGGAGGTGCTGGAGAATATCCAAACTGACTTCAGGCACGAGGCAGGGGACAATCGCAGGGCATTGACGGACAACCATTCATGCTCATACTCGTTCATAGGGGCAATTTAGAGGGTCCAATCAGCCTACCATGCATGTCTTTGGAATGTGGGAGGAACCCAGAGTACATGGAGAAAACCCACGCAGGCCCGGGGAGAACATGCAAACTCCACACAGGTGGACTGACGTGCATTCGAACGCAGTTATGTTTTAAAATTGTCTCCGATGCCTAAATAGTTCCTGAAAATTCATTCAGTGATTTCCCGTACCACTTATCTTCACAAAGGTCGCAGGGGGTTCTGGAGCCTACCCCAGCCAACTTTGAGCATCAGGCAAGGGACACCCTGAATAGGTGTGCAGCCAATTGCAGGGCACAAGGAAAGAACAACCATTCACGCTCACAGTCAAAACTTAGGGGCAATTTAGACTTTTCAAAGAGCCTAACATGCATGTTTTTCGGATGTTGGGAGGAAACTGGAATACCCAGAGAAAACTTGGGATTGAATGCTCACTCTCACAACTTTGAGGCTGACATGCTAACCACTCAACCACCGGGCAGCCGTTCTTAGACATTTATAAAAAAGAAATTCAACTACTACTCCTACCGGCTAACTTATAACCTATAGGCAACACAGGCACCAAAGACTGCTTGAATTTTTAAGGAACAAGCGGGTGGGGTTAAACAAATTAAAATTCAGGCACCAATTCAGGGTCATCGAGTTTTGGTACACAATTCATGCAGCACATTAGTGAGGTTTCTTCAAAAACTAAGAAGAATCTGTTCAAAAGTGCATATGGTTCTGATTTAAACTAACATAAATAGGATTAGGCCATTAGATTACATCACACTGGAAGCAGTTGAAGCGCAGGTCTACAAACTATTGAACTCAAGCTGCAGGATTTCATTGGAACCACAAAAGAAAACACATTTTCACCAATCTGGCATCTTACAAGTACACCGGTAACGTTGGACGAGTGACGGACCGGAACGAACTGGAGTACAAGGGAGTCATCACAGCCTCTGTTGACTGGTGTGGGCAAAACCACCTCTACATCAATGCCAGTAAACAAAGAAAATAGTGATCGATTGCCAGAGGAAGGCGCAACCCCAACACAGGTGAATATCCAGGGAAAAGACTTTGAAATCGTGGAGAATTTTAAGCACCTGGGTGTTCACCTCAACAAAAAATTGGACTAGTCCAAAAATAAAGATGCCCTGTACAAGAGGGGCCACAATCGCCTCCACCTAATGAGGAGACTACGGTCCTTTTATGACACCCTGGTGGCATTTACAGTATTTTATGCAGTGGTGTGTTGGAGATTCTGGAGCTCAAAGAGGGACAGGAACAGGCTGAATAAGCTGGTCTGGGGGGCCAGTTCTGTTGTGGCCTGTCCTCTGGACTCTGTAGAGGAAGTCGGAGAGAAGAGGATGCTGGCCAAGATGATGTCGATCATGGAAAACACCTCCCACCACCTGCATGAGTTTGTGCAGTCCCTCCTCAGCTCTTTCAGCAATAGGCTGCTGCACCCTCAATGCAAGAAGGAGCGCTTCCGCGGATCCTTCCTCCCATCAGCTGTCAGGCTCTATATCTAATATGTATATTATATGTATATTATATATATATATATATATATATATATATATATATATATATATATATATATATATATATATTATATATATTATATATATAGTGGCGGTCCGTGCATTTTCTGGTAGCGCCTTCAACGTATCAATCCAACCCTCAAAAACTTTTTTATGGCTATAAAACCTCTACTGCAGCTACAGCTGCGACACATAGAAAATAATCAATAAATCAATGCACAAAAATGGGGTAAAATCCACTTCCTAGCAGCATTTCATGATTAAATACAAATACTGGAGCTTTTCAGACATTAAAACCAGGCCAGGGGGGTGATTTCCCCGGGAAAAGACAGCGATGAACGTCAATGGCGTACAGGCAAACATTGCCTGAAAATAGGGTAAAATCCAGCCGAAAACAGCATTTATTGATTAAATACAAATACTGAAGCTTTTTAGACATCAGAACCGGGCCCGGAGTATCATTTCCCCGGTAAAAAGACAGCGATGAATGTCGATACGTCCATATACGTCCATACGTGAAACAGCAAAAAAATGCACTAAAATGAGGTAAAATCCACTTCCTAGCAGCATTTATTGATTAAATACAAATACTGGAGCTTTTGAGACATTACAACCAGGCCAGGGGGGTGATTTTTCCCGGGAAAATACAGCGATGGGCGTCAATGGTGAAACGGCAAAAATTAAACTGGGGTAAAATGGGGTAAAATCCACTTCCTAGGAGCATTTAGTGATTAAATACAAACACTGGAGCTTTTCAGATATCAGAACTGGGCCCACAATAGAAATATTATTTAGGAATATAGCCATATTATACTCACCAAAAATCCTTTTTAACTGTACTCAATATCCATCCTCCTTTCTTTCTTCCTTCTTTTCTATCGCCATCGAAGCTAATGATGAAAGTCGAGCCTGTCCTGTCATATTTCTGGCACAGTCCGTCTTGAAAATGGCTTTAAATCAACACAACAATATAGTTGCTTGTGCAGCTAAGTTAGCGCACTGAAAGTGGCGCACACACCCTTTTTCCGGCTGTAACAGGCTTGCTAGCTTCGGAGTTGACCGCCCTTTCTTAATGATGTCAATTTTTTTCTGGAAAAGTCCGTCTGGAAAATAGCTTTGTGAGCAAATCTGCAACAAAATCCATTTGTTTTGCTCTGTCGGCCATTGTGGGTGGAGTTTAAGATCTCTGGCTGCCTCACTATGGCTTTGGCCCGCCTACTCTCTAACGCAAGCCAATAATAGTTGGGGAAAGCAATGACGTATCCCAGCCAGCAAAATGCCAATGCGTATGAAAAAGCATTGTGGGGTTGCCACCTCGAAATCTGATTGGTTAAAAGCAACAGTCTAGTTTAATGCAGCAGAGCCCGCAGAACTGATTGTGAAAGCTTTGAGGCAGATTTCTGATCCTGTCAACAAGTAATGGCTTAAATGTGATTGGTTAAATGCTTCAATATGAAAACACATCTGGAAGCAGTGCAACCAGGGGGGAAAGCAATGAAAGGAAGCTAACAGACCATTTGGAATAATAAGTATTGATGGACAAAATATAATATGATTCAGATATTTCTTAGGCCAGCAGAGAAGGCCTTGAAGGCCCTGACGGCCCGCCACTGATATATTTATATATATATATATATATATATATATATATATATATATATATATATATATATATATATATATATATATAGTAATCCCTCGAATATTGCGGTTAATGTAGACCAGACGTGGCCCCGATAAACAAAAAACTGGGGTCAGTAGGATCATCCCCATTATTACTATCACAATACATGTTTTCGCGCCTATATAGAAATACAAGTACACAAGTACAATTATCAAAAACTGTATATTTATTAAAAAAGGGCGCTTGAGCGAGGTATGAAGTATCATATATATATATGTATATATATATATATATATATATATATATATATATATATATATATGATATATATGTATGAAAACATGAGTAGTGTACGCGGGACTGAGCTGGCTCGCCAATATGTATAGGGAAGCAGGAAGTTCGCAGGTATGAAGTATCATATATATATATATATATATATATATATATATATATATATATATATATATATATATATATATATATATATATATATATATATATATATATGATACTTCATACCTGCGAACTTCACAAGTGTACTTGTGGATGGGAAAAGGTGACCACGTACAGGGGACTACGAAGTATCATATATATATATATATATATATATATATATGATACTTCATACCTCGCTCAAGCGCCCTTTTATTTAATAAATATACAGTTTTTGATAATTGTACTTGTGTACTTGTATTTCTATATAGGCGCGAAAACATGTATTGTGATAGTAATAATGGGGATGATCCTACTGACCCCAGTTTTTTGTTTATCGCGGCCACGTCTGTCATATATATATATGATACTTCCTAAAAATCCATTTCCCATTTTTTTTATTTTTTGGTTTGTTTTTGTTTTTAAAGACTGCACTGATTACTATTAAACCATAAAGAGAAACAGAAAAGACACTAAGACAAGCAGCCCTGCAACTTTATTTAATTTAGTGTCCATTCTGGGTCCCTTAAACACAGGTGGTTTCGATTGTGCATGTGTACGTGCCTTCTTGCATGGCTGATCAAATTAACTAGCCAGATCCTGACAGGATTTGAATAGCAGTGTTTAAAAACAGCTTGATGTTGGTGAGGCTGGAGAAAACATCCAGTGCTAAGCTAGTTGATAGTTAATGAATCTTTTCCCCTCAAGAGAATCAAATTGCCAATGTACCTACCACCAAACAATAAAGGAAAGTTTGCAAAAAACAATCAGAGGAAGCGGAAAAAAAAGATTTCAGGTTAAAATGAAGGAAAATTGTGAAATGGGCAATGCAGCAAAACTAACAAAAAACTAAGAATGATATTTAAAATGGCATTTAGACACAAGGGCTTATTGGCGCATTATTTACAATGGGAACCACGACACAGGCTTAGATTTATTGGCGGCGATCAACATGGAATTTATTGGTCAGGGCAGCTTGGGTGATGGAAAAGGTTGCATCCAACCAGTAATACACAAAAGTATTACATTCACATTACAGCAGCATGTACTAAAGTATATTTATTCATTCATCTTCCGTACTATGCATCCTTGGAAGGGTCGCTGAAGCCTATCCCAGCTGACTTCGGGCAAAAGGCAGAAAAGTATACCCTAGAACAGGGGTCCCCAAACTTTTTCTTGTGAGGGCCACATAACTTTTCCCTTCTCTGATGGGGGGCCGGTGTCAGTTTGTAACAGAAAAAGTGTGACGATCGTAGGGGAGCTTAATTTTTTTTATTGTTTTCCAGAAAGCCACACATAACCAAATAACCCTTTCCAGGTTCTTTACAGAAAAAAAGTCAGGAAACATATAATAACACTTAATGAAATAAATAATAACTAAATAACCCTCTCTGAGTTATTCACAGAAAAAACAGGAAATAAATAACACTATTTATGAAATAAATAATAACTAAATAACTCTCTCTGGGTTCTTCATAGAAAAAAAAGCCATGGAACATTAACTTTCTGTTGTGCCATGCACAATCTTCTCCCTTTGCTCTGAAGTTTATGCACGACACCACAACCGTCATTACAGAATCACGTCAACATTTTGCAGCACAGTGCTTGGTGGTGAATTTGGCAGTGGACTCGTAGCGGGGCGGTGAGACCCCTTTTTTCCAACTCCCGGTTCATGCGTCCCATTATTAGACCGCGAGTTTCGGCCACCATGCTAGGAGCCCCGTCAGTCGTGATGCTAGCTAGCTTTGACCAGTCCAGGTCCAACTTCTCCATGGTTTGGCACACTTTGTCAAAAATATCCTCTCCCGTTGTAGTCCCTTTGAGACTTTGGAGGGCTGCCAGATCCTCGCAAATCTCAAAGTTTGCGCTAACTCCACGAATAAAAATGAGCAGTTGCGCTGTGTCTTGCACGTCCGTGCTTTCATCCAGTGCTAATGAAAAAATGTCAAATTATTTCGTCTTCTGCTGCAGCTGGGCATATACATTACTCCCGATTTCTTCAACGCGTCTGGTCATTGTACTCACCGACAGACTTACGGCATTAAATGCATCTTTCTTCTCGGGACACACCTCCTCCGCGACAGTATCCATACATTTCTTAACAAACTCTCCGTCAGTGAAAGGCTTACCGCTGCTTGCTATCAATTTAGCAACCCAAAAGCTGGCCCGAACGGATGCCTGGTTCTGCTGAGATAGTAGTCCACTTTTTCGCTTTGAGAGTTTGTCTGCTCGTATTTGGCCTTGCAATCTATCGTACTTGTCTTTGTGACGGGATTCATAGTGTCGGCAAAGATTGTATTCTTTGAATACCGCCACCGTCTCTTGACAAATGAGACAAACAGCCTTTTCTTTGCATTGAACAAAAAAATAATCGTTTGTCCACTCCAGGTTAAATACCCTGCATTCTGAATCAATTTTTCTCTCACCTAACTTTTTCGCCATTATTCCGTTCTCAAACAGGTTGCAGTTTTAATATGCTTGAATAGTCCGCGATGGTCCCAGGGCTTCGCCCTCACCTGCGATCGTCCAGATGTCTCGGTAACACTGCTCGTGCATGCAACGGTGGACGTGCCCACATGCATCAAAGGGAAACACTCTCCCCGCACGTGTCACCAAAGAAGCAATGCGAAGCCCCGCTTCACTGGGATGATTTGTGGGCTCAGCAGGGGTGCAATGAACCAAACACAAGATTAAAACGTCCCAGTCTTCAAGGCCAAATAGGAAAAAAAATCCGATAGCGTCTCTAGTATTGTTCAGAGGGCCGGTCCAAATGTGCCGGCGGGCCGCATCCCAAAAAAAAAAAAAAAAATGTAAAAAAAAAAAAAAAAAAAAAAAAAAAACATTCTGATAGCGTCTCTGGTATTGTTCAGAGGGCCGGTCCAAATGTGCCGGCGGGCCGGATACGGCCCGCGGGCCGTAGTTTGGTGACCCCTGCCCTAGAATGTTCGCCAGTCAGCCGTAGGGCACACAGGGAGACAGACAACCGTTCGGACTTATAATTGTACCACCACCAGTGGGAATCAACCCCGTGCCTGCCCGCACCGAAGTCGGGCGAGTGAACAACTACACCATCAGGTGGCCCTACTAAAGTATTTTGCCTTTTTTTTAAAAGAATGATGACACGATGGCGAAGTGCACTAGATCCAACAATTTATTCACACTCTGTTTCACGTGCATTTTTAAATTAAAATAAAGTACCGGACAATAGTCCGACAAAAGTTATTTGATCGAAGTCATTTGACCGAAGTCATACAACGCGACCTCTTAACTTTTTTTCCTTCGAAATTGGTCGGTCAATCCTTCATTTCGCCGACCTTTGTTGGTAATGAGACACATCTCAAGCAGATTTCGTGTACAGTCATGGCTTGAGATACGAGCTTAATGCGTTCCGGGACTGAGCTCGTATGTCGAAAAAAAGTTTTAATCTTACGTTACGCTAAATTCAAACCTTCTTGTGCAATAACCAAGGCGAAAAGGTTCATGTATTCCACCGCGGCTTTCAAGGCGAACTTCCTGCTTCCCTATACATATTGGCGAGCCAGCTCAGTCACGCGTACACTACTCATGTTTTCAGATTATTTCGTGCTTAATATCGATTGTCATCATACGCCTTTTCTTTGCGCTACCCTTCATTGCACAGGCTTGCTTTGGACCCATTGTGTTTCCCTTAATTTTCCACTGACTAACACTAAAAAACACGGAAAAATGAAACGCTCCGCCCAGTACTCGTTGAAATCTTTCCACGAGGGAGATGCGGCAAGAAAGCACTGAAATCATAAGCAGCCACCTAGCTGCCTCGTATGCTTGTTTCTCAAAATGAAATTGGTATCTCAAGGAAAATATTTGCTCGTGATTTTACTCGTATCTCAAATTCTTCGTATGTCGGGGCACTCGTATGTGAAGGTCTTACTGTATTTAAAAGAAAATCATCAATTTGAATTTACAGCACCTTAAAAGGCATGGTTGTATTCATGTTTTTTAGCCTAACAGGACGTACCACCAGATATCGACGATGGCAATGGAAAAGGACAACGAGTATAGCAGAACTCCAGTTAATGAGGAGAAGATCGTCCAAAAGTGTATTGTGGATGGGAAAAGGTGACCACGTACAGGGGACTACGAATCCACCAGGGGAAGTTAAAGTCTGATCAGAGAGGCCAACAGAGACCTTGCACTGCGGCAGTGGGTGAGACAAGAGGGACCAAGTGCCAGGTAGAAAACTACAGTCCCAAAGGATCCAATGTTGCAGAAAGCTGTGAAGGCGCAGAGGAAGAAAGCCCCTCGGTGGAGGCTGAGCCCCCATGCAAACACCAAGACCCACCCCACAGCATCTCACACAGAACAGAGTCAGATGCAGAGACCAAGAAACCAGCAAGAAGGAATAAAATCAAATGGCCAAAGTCAAATGGAGCAAAGACATGGACTTTGGACACAGACCTGATCAAGACCCTGGAGGCAAGGTAGCAGGGAGGTGTCGAAGCCAAGCGTAACCTGTTTGGAGATGTCATTTACCAGACGTGCAGAGACAGGTTTGGTGAAATTACTTTCAAGCAGGAGAACACCCCAAGAGAAAGGGGGAGGAGGGAAAAGGAGATTGCCCAGCTCGTGCAAAGAAGCCAACAACTCTGCAAGTACTGGACGAATGCAACCCAGCCAGAGAGAGGGCCTGAAAGTCCTGTGGGAAGAGGTCAGGCAAAGACTATCCAGGCTTCCCAGAACTGAACGCATCCGCAAGGGTAGTAAACGGAAGCAGAAAGAGCAAGCCAGACCCTTCAAGCATGCCAGAAATTTCTGGAGGAGAAGTCCATAAAGCTCAAGAGGGCAGTACAGTGACCAACTAAGAGACATCCCTCTAGGAACTCCAGGTTACATACGGCCCTCACCACCGACAGCTGAGTTCAACATCATGCTTCGCAAGCTCAGCGAAGTTAGGCAAGGGGTGAAATAGGTGAGGTCTCATCAGCACCTGGTCCCTATGTCCCCCACAAGTTATATAAAAACTGCCCACAGGTATTAGAGCTACTCTGGTACCTAATGAGAACTACCTGGAAGAAGCAGCTCAATCCATCGGAGTGGCAAAGGGCTGTAGCGCTCATCATCCCAAAGGAAGCGAACTCCAAAGATATAGGCCAATTCAGAAGCCCTGCTGAATGTAGAGGAGAAAGATCAAACCCTCCAGGTCTGTCACTTAGAAGAGGAGTCCGAAATAACAACACCACTTTTGTCGTCGGGGAGAACGAATCACCCTCATCTCTGAGCAATCCATTAAAAGTATGAGGAGGCAGTACACTGCAGAGCTGTCTGATAAACAGATGGGGGGTGGGTGTCATGAAACAACTCACTGATGGCCTGGCAAGGATTGACCAGAGCCAACTCCCTGCAAAGTTCAAGGTCTGGTGCTATCAGTTCACAATCTACAGGAGGGTAATGTGGTTCTTGAAAATGAGCAAGATCTCCTTATCCGCCATGTGCAGGATGGATGGAAAAGCCAACTCATTCATCAGAAAGTGGCTACGTCTACCATGGTGCCTTTCCGAAACGGGCCTCTTTGGAAGGAATGCACTGCAATGCCACTGCAGTCTATCAGTCTGGGCTACAGGCAAGATAAGTTAAAGCTGGTTGTTGAGCTAAGAGAGTCCACTGACCAATCAGTAAGGAACGCCAACAATAAGGTTCCCACTGGCCGGAGGTGAAATGCTCAGGCTGAGGTTGACCAAGCTGTTGATAGAATGCATCATCAGGAGATCATGGCCAGAATTCAGGCAAGAAGAGCAGGGCTAGGATGGGAAGAAGCACCACAATTCTGGTCCAAGGCTAACTGTAAGGAGAGGAAGGAGATGGTGGTGATGGGGGTGACAAGGATGGGGGAAGAGTGGTATAAGATGAAAGCTGTGTCGCAGGACCAACAAGGAAGCTAGACAACCTGGGAGGGAGTTGTCAAACAAAACATCAGTTAGTCCAACCTGTGGACGATCCCACAGGCAAGGATGAGCTTCCTCATTCGCGCAACTTACGACATGCTTCCCTGTCCTCGTAACCTCCACCTATGGTTCAGGAATGAGGAATGCTGTGCACTTTGTAATGTTCCCAACACTAGCCTCCAGCACGTATTGTCAGGCAGCAAGACAGCCCTTTCTTATGGGCCCTATGGATGTTGCCATGACGAGTTCCTGAGGAAACTGGCAGAAGTGCTAGAGGAATGTCGATAGAGCAGCAAAAATCACCATGAGCAGAGAACCACACCACCTTTGTCACAGAAGGAGGGGAAAAAAGATAAACCAGGCCTAGAGAGACACTAAGACCATTTTCCCATGGTCAGGAGTGAGACATGATAGTTGACCTCAACAAGCAGCTCCGATTCTCCACGGAGATCATCACTACATCACTCTGCCCAGACATTGTGGCATGGTCCTCCAAAGCAACAGCGGTTCCTCTTATAGAACTAACAGTAGCATCAGATTGAGGCCGCCTTTGAGCGCAAGAAGGCCAAATACTTCGAGCTGGCAGGTGAGTGTCAGGTAATTGGCTGGAAGTCTGCCATCTACCCAGTCGAGGTTGGCTGCCGAGGCTACGTCGGGCTGTCAACAACATACCTCCTGAGGGACTGTTAGGTTTATCATTATTGTAGATGTGTATCAATATTATTATATTATATGTACTTGCAACGAAGAGTTAGTGACATTAGAACAAAGGGCATTTTAATGCATCTCTTGCAAAAGTAAGGACTGTGGTTCGCATCAGGAGGACTGGGAATGGCCTTGGGCACGATGGGTTCACAACAAGAACTGTGGACTGTTTTCGGCTTGGGCAGGATGAGTCCACAACAAGCGCCCTTGGGAACTGTGGACTGTTTTGGCTTGGGCAGGACGGGTCCACAACAGGCGCTCTTGGGAAGATTCGACAGACCTACAATTGTTATGATGACTGTGATAAATTGTTATGAGACTCTAAAGTTGTTTAGACTTCTGTGGGACATGGCGTTAAAATCTTATGAATAAATTAGTGAAAGAGACCTCGAGTTGTTAGAATTATCCTGACCGGAGTCGCGGATGGATGTATTCTCTTCTTGCAAGAATTAAACAAAGATATGACTTCAGATGCCTCTTTTATTGTGAATTTGGAAATACCTAAGGATTATTCCAACATTTTGGTCCTTCGAGCCAATGGTCAAGATACTGAAGCAGAATTCAGGACGCTTCCATTCTATATCTGGGAAAAAGACCGTGGCCACGGTGTGTCTAAAAACCCTTTGCGGGCTGCATTACTCGAAGGACTTACTCGTAAGTCCACATGAATGTCTGCATTTGTTGACGGTTGCCAAATGTGCGAATGGCCATTGCATGTGTAGGTCCATTTTTGAGAAATGAGACAATAAAACCCTGGGCATACTAGTCTCTACCAGGTAAAGAGACAGAGCATGAGTCTATACAACTTAGGGCAGACATGTCCAAAGTCCGGCCCCCGGGCCAATTGCGGCCCGTGGACAAATTTTTACCGGCCCGCGGCCTCTATCAGGAATTTTTTTTTTTTTTTTTTTTTCATATGAAATCAATAATATGCGGCCCGCCAGCACTGTTGACCACAGTATAAAATACATGTGTACAAAAAGCTATTTTTCATATTTTTCATTTCACCAGAAGATGGCAGTAGCCCTGTGGCCGCACTCTGGCGTGATCGTTTCAGCCCAGCCCATTTCTAACATGGCGTCTGTAAACAAAAAAAGGAAAGTTGACCGCGAGGGCCGCCGCTTCCAGGACAAGTGGAAATTTGAGTATTTTTTCACTGAAATACGAAACAACTGTGTCTGCCTAATTTGCCAAGAGACTGTGGCTGTTTTCAAGGAATTCAACATCAAGAGGCACTACCAGACGAAACATGCTAGCTACGACAAGCTAACTGGGAACAAACGCGGTGAAAAAGTGAAGCAACTGGAAGCTGTTTTAACGGCACAGCAAAGCTTTTTCACAAGAGTCCGTGAGTCAAATGAAAATGCCACAAAGGCAAGCTACGAAGTGGCAACGCTGATTGCAAAGCACTGCAAACCTTTCACTGAGGGTGAATTTATTAAAGACTGTGTAATGAAAATGGTTGAGAAAATTTGTCCCGCGAAGAAGCAAGAGTTTGCCAATATTTTCCTGGCTCGTAATACTGTGGTACGGAGAATTGAAGACGTTTCATTAGATATTAAGAGACAGTTAGAGGCAAAAGGAACTGAGTTTGACTTTTTCTCGTTAGCGTGCGATGAAAGCACGGATGCGTCCGACACCGCTCAGTTACTGATCTTTTTAAGAGGAGTGGACAATGACATGAACATGAGTGAAGAGCTTCTGGACCTCCAGAGTCTGAAGGGCCAAACAAGAGGAACGGATTTATTTGTTTCTGTTTGTTCCACCGTAGATGACATGAAACTACAGTGGAATAAAGTCACCGGGATTATTACGGACGGCGCACCTGCCATGGCTGGCGAGCGGAGTGGATTATCAAGCCTTGTCTGTAACAAAGTCAGCGAAGAAGGAGGCAGCGCTATTAAACTCCACTGTATTATTCATCAAGAAGTTCTCTGTGCCAAATATATGAAATATGATAATGTTATGAAACCGGTGATAAAGACTATTAATTATATTCGCTCCAAAGCGCTGTGCCACCGCCAGTTTCAACAGTTTCTTCTCGACATCCAGGCTGAATACGGAGATATTTTGTATCACACCGACGTAAGGTGGCTCAGTCGGGGGTCTGCGCTGCAGCGCTTCTTCTCTCTCAGGGAGGAAATTGGACAATTCTTGACTAAAAAGGGACAACCCATGCCACAATTAAATGATCCTGTTTGGCTGGCTGATTTGGGATTTTTAGTTGACATAACGCGACATCTGAATGCGCTGAACACAAGCCTTCAAGGGCAAAATGCAGTGGTAAGCCAACTGTATTCACACATCAAAGCCTTTCGGACCAAGCTGCTACTTTTCCAAAGACACCTGTCACAGGCGCAGCCCAATACCGCACATTTCCCGTCGCTGCAGGAAATTGTGACCAGTTTCCCACAGATCAATATCAGTGCGCAAATGACAAAGTATGCAGCAGACATCTCATCTCTGGTTGAGGAGTTTCAGCAGCGCTTTCGGGACTTTGCAGCTATTGAAAAGGAGATCACGCTTTTTTCCTCTCCTTTCTCCGTGGACCCTGATGACGCTCCAGACCACCTGCAACTGGAGCTCATTGAGCTGCAGTGTGACGCCGAGCATCGCAGTCGGCACCAACAGCTCCCTCTTGTCAACTTCTACCGCCAGCTGGATGAAGGCAGGTTCCAAGCAATTCGGACATTTGCTAAGAAAATGCTGAGCTTGTTTGGCTCCACATACATGTGCGAGAAGACATTCTCCGTTATGAACATTAACAAGAGCCGCATGAGGACGAGACTGAGTGACTCTCACCTGCGTGACGTCTTGCGCATCAAAACCACTGCTCTTGAGCCAGACATGGACTACATACTGCAGTCAAGATCCCAGTATCACCCTTCACATTAGTGCAGGCAAGACCTTTGTTAAGTCCTCTGAGTTGAATAAATTCTTAAATCTCAGTTAATTATTTTTTTTGTGATGGTCAAAATCACAGTTTGAATATGCAGTGATCATTGTTTTGTTTTCAGCACTTTTCCTACAGTGAGCATATAATAGTGAATAATATGTAATGTTTCACATGAACTTAGATATCCTTTATAGTTTTCTTAATTTTTTGTGGTTTGTGATTTCGGTAAAAACCTAAATGTAAAAAAAAATGTAAAAGTAAAAGTATGCCATTTGTAATTAAAAAAAATCCCAAAAAGTTAATTTGTATTTAATGTTAATGGTTCAAAGAATGTCAGGCTAAATAGTCGGCCCCCACACATTTTCACCTTACCAAATCTGGCCCTCTTTGCAAAAAGTTTGGACACCCCTGGGCTAGGGTATACATTTGTTACGTGTGTTACGTGTGTGATTAGGGCAGTTCGGGGTGTCCTATACTGTGAAAAGTACAAATATAACTCCGACGGTATATCAGGCTAGGGTATACGTTTGTGTTACGTGTGTTACGTGTGTAGTTCTGATAATAAAAGGCGGAAAAGAAAGTTAACTAACTGATAACTGAGTGGACGCGAACTCCCTTCAAAATGGGCAGCTCGAATAACAAAGCGGCTAGGGATGATGATCCGAAACAGCGTCTGCCGTGTAAAGATTGGAAGCTTGTTGAAAATCAAAGTGCTACAAGGGTTAAACACCTAAATTTATGGATAAACAAATATGGGTTTGCTGGCTAGCTTAAATATGCATGAAATATTAAAACCTGCAGGATAAAATACGCACTAAGCATAGAGATAATCTATATCTATATATAATATGTGAATGGAGATACAAGCGAGACGGCTTGTTCCACAGAAAGAAGAGTGATAAAACGGGTCCGTTGTGTAAAAAAAAAAAAAAAAAACGTATGGAAAACAGACCGGATAGTGGCTCTCAAGGACCGGAGTTGGCCACCCCTGGTGTATGTGAATGGTTGTTTGTGTTCTTGTGCCCTGTAATTAGCTGGCAACCAATTCAGGGTGTACCTCGCTTACTGTCTACCAGTGGTGGACCGTCAGGACCTTCAAGGCCTTCTCAGCTGGCCTAAGAAATATCTGAATCATATATTATATTTTGTACATCAATACTTATTAAATAATTTCAAATTGTCTGTTAGCTTCCTTTCATTGCTTTTCCCCCTGGTTGCACTGCTTTCAGATGTGTTTTCATATTGAAGCATTTAACCAATCACATTTCAGCCATTATTTGTTGCCAGGGTCAGAAATCTGCCTCAAGGCCTTCACAATCAGTTCTCCAGGCTCTGCTACATTAAACAAGCGTCGATAAGACTGTTGCTTTAACCAATCAGATTTCGAGTTGGCAACACCACAATGCCTTCTCGCAGGCGTAGGGATACGTCATCGCTTTCACCAACTATGATTGGCTAGTGATAGAGTGGATTAGCCAGAGCTACCAAACTCTATCTGGAGCGAGCTGCACAAGCAAATATATTGTTGTGTTGATTTAAAGCCATTTTCAAGATGGACTTTTTAAGAAAAAAAAGCTGGACTTCATTAAGAAACTCCAAAGCAAGCAAATCTGTCACAACCGGGAACTAACATTTTCAGCAGTAAATCGAATAAAAACATATGCCAGAAATACAACAGGACAGGCTCGACTTTCAGCATTTGCTTCAATGGCGATAGAAAAGAAGGAAGAAAGCAAGGAGGATGGATATTGTGTACAGTTAAAAAGGATTTTTGGTGAGTAAAATATGGCTATATTCCTAAATAATATTTCAATTGTATGAGGTTATTATTGATTATTTTTTATGTGTCGCAGTTGTAGCTGCAGTAGAGGTTTTATAGCCATAAAATAGTTTTTGAGGGTTGGATTGATTCGCTGAAGGCGCTGCTAGAAAATGCACGGACCGCCACTGCTGTCTACAGTTGGCAAGGGTAGACTTCAGCATGAACCCTTGTGAGGATTAGCCAATTAGAAAATGAATGAATTAATTAATAAACATAAGATGAAATCAGTAATCATACAACGTATGTGAAATGATAACATTTATTATGTCTTTCATCCGTAATAATCAAGTTATTCAAAGGTTTGAATGATAAATATTTTCCTAAATGTATAAATAGTTTTCAGATTAAACAGAAACCACCAGATTTTCCATTACATCATTTTTAAATAAGGTTCAATATACATAAATATGTAGAGGTAGTAATGAATAATATGCACATACTTTCAAAATAAAAGACACTTTTAATATCAATATGTTCTGTATTTAACGTAAACTTGTTCTCACAGAATGAAATTCCTGATTATGTACTATGTCAATCATTAAAATGTTCTTTTGGTTTTTCTTCCAGTCAAGGAAGCCAGTTCTTGCTTTGTATCAGAGGTGTTGCAGCTACTTTTTTGTTTCTAACCTACAACAGAAAAGTGAGCCTGAGATATTAAATTGTGCATTAGCTTGGAGTGTAGGAAACGTTTGTAGGAGTCTTTCTCCATCAAAAGGTAAATCCTCCTTTGAGCCACCTCAAAACAGGAGTGAGAGACGCACAAAATATTTTGCATGGTTTCTTTTCTGGTCACAGCATCTAGGTTAACCTGAAAGAGACATGAAGGGAAAGCTATGTTACAAAATAACGTAAACACTCAATGGAGCCTCAAAATTCATGTAATGTACATTTTTTTAAAATCACGGGGTGCTGAAGTCCAACCCAGCTGAATTTGTGCAAATGGCAAACTACATCCTAAAACCACTTTAGGGTCACGAGGGGAGCTGGAGCCTATTCCAGCTGACTGCGGGTCAAAGGCAGGGGACGCCCTGAATCGGTGGCCAGCCGATCGCAGGGCACAAGGAGACGGACAACCATTCACAATCACCCCCATACCTAGGGGCAATTTGAAGTGTCCAATCAACCTACCATGCATGTTTCTGGAATGTGGGAGGAAACCGGAGTACCCGGGGGAAAACCCACGCAGCTCAATAACAGGTGAAAGGGGCGCTAGAACGTATTGCTGTTGGGCAATTGGTGGGGTCAAACCCTTAACAAGTTACCAGCCAATCACAAGGCACACATAGACGTTAACACTCATTAAATTTGAGTTTGATCTATTTAATAAAGGGACAATACATTTTAATGAACATAGTGCATATACAGAATCATGTTAACGAACATATACATATATATATATATATATATATATATATATATATATATATATATATATATATATATATATATATATATATATATATATATATATCAGTGGCGGGCCTTCAAGGCCTTCTCTGCTGGCCTAAGAAATATCTGAGTAATATTATATTTTGTCCATCAATACTTATTATTCCAAATGGTCTGTTAGCTTCCTTTCATTGCTTTTCCCCCTGGTTGCACTGCTTCCAAATGTGTGTTTTCATATTGAAGCATTTAACCAATCACATTTCAGCCATTATTTGTTGCCAGATCAGATCTGCCTCAAAGCCTCCACAATCAGTTCTTGCGGGCTCTGCTGCATTAAACTAGACTGTTGCTTTTAACCAATCAGATTTCGAGTTGGCAACCCCACAGTGATTTTTCATAGGCGTTGGCATTTTGCTGGCTGGGACATGTTATTGCTTTCACAAACTATGATTGGCTAGTAGGCGGGCCAAAGCAGTACCCGAGGCAGCCGAGATCGCAAACTCCACCCACAATGGCCGACAGAAGCAAAAACAAATGGATTCTGTTTGCTCACAAAGCTATTTTCCAGACGGACTCCGAAGCTAGCAAGCCTGTTACAGCCGGGAAAATAGAATAGAATATTGTTGTGTTGATTTAAAGCCATTTTCAAAACGGACTATGCCGGAAATATGACAGGACAGGCTCGACTTTCATCATTGGCTTCGATGGCGATAGGAAAGAAGGAAGAAAGAAAGGAGGATGGATATTGTGTAAAAAGGATTTTTGGTGAGTAAAATATGGCTATATTCCTAAATAATATTTCAATTGTGGGCCAAGTTCTGATATCTGAAAAGCTCCAGTGTTTGTATTTAAGCTCCAGTGTTTGTATTTAATCACAAAATGCTGCTAGGAAGTGGATTTTACCCCAGTTTAATTTTTGGCGTTTTACCATTGACGTCCATCGCTGTATTTTCCCGGGAAAAATCACCCCCCTGGCCTGGTTGTAATGTCTCAAAAGCTCCAGTATTTGTATTCAATCAATAAATGATGCTAGGAAGTGGATTTTACCTAATTTTATTGCATTTTTTGTCATTTCACGTATGGACGTAACTGACGTTCATCGCTGTCTTTTTACCAGGGAAATGATACTCCTGGCCCGGTTCTGATGTCTAAAAAGCTCCAGTATTTGTATTTAATCAATAAATGCTGTTTTCGGCTGGATTTTACCACATTTTCGGGCAATGTTTGCCTGTACGCCATTGACGTTCATCGCTGTCTTTTCCCGGGAAAATCACCCCCTGGCCTGGTTTTAATGTCTGAAAAGCTCCAGTATTTGTATTTAATCATGAAATGCTGCTAGGAAGTGGATTTTACCCCATTTTTGTCCATTAATTTATTGATTATTTTTTATGTGTCGCAGCTGTAGCTGCAGTAGAGGTTTTATAGCCATAAAATAGTTTTTGAGGGTTGGATTGATACGTTGAAGGCGCTACCAGAAAATGCACCGACCGCCACTGATATATATATATATATATATATATATATATATGTATATATATATGTATACATATGTATGTATATATATATATATATATATATATATATATATATATATATATATATATATATATATATATATATATATATATATATATATATATATATATATTGGATTGGATTGGATAACTTTATTCATCCCGTATTCGGGAAATTTCGTTGTTCCAGTGGCAAGAGGGTGAGGATGCAGCAATAGGAAAGGCATTTTAGACATAAATAGATAGGTAATAAGTAGGTCAAGAAATAAATACATGAATAAATATATAATTAAATAAGCGTGTTGCTTAGCACATATATACATATATGTGTATATATATATATATATATATATATATATATATATATATATATATATTTACAAATATATATATATATATATATATGTAAATTGGTTAGATTATAGTCAAAGGTTAATTTCCATCTATAGTCCCTTATGCAGGTTGAGGATAAAATCAATAAGGCAGTACAAGACAAAAAACTAGAAAGCAGCATAGAAACGATGAGACAGAGACAAGGTGTTGTGATCACAATGTTGTTCATCCAGCAGCATCAGAGCTAAAGCGATCATTTGAGCCATATCCACACCTGCTAAGTTTGGTCCAGACCAAACCTAAAAATCATGTTGTGTTGCGCATAATTGAGCTGGTGTGAATACAAACAAGCAAACTCTTATGCGGACCCAACAGCCCGTCTGAGAACTCACCGGAGTTTCCAAGTGAACCCTAATGCAGTTCGCTTTATGTGTGAAAGCGACCCCACCGTGGTTTGGACCAAACCTGAAATCACACACCTTTTTGCACGTAATGTGTTTCCGTTGACAAACATGAAGGGTTCAACATGGAGTGATGAGGAGATGTGATGTGTTTTAGATATTTACATATGAAATCGAAAAACTGTGACATCATTACCCCAAAGAAAACAAACTATGGACATGGCCTGCTATGAATATGTTGAATGAGAATGTTTGGTAAGTCAACTAACAGGAAAGGGGAAGGTGAACTGACGTCCGCAATTGAAGAGGCAGAATCAGCTTGTGAAAGGTCATGCGATTCCTGTGCCTGTGGTGAACAAAGATGCCTCTGAACATCAAGTGGATGGTGCAAAGAAATTCATCAATGATGTGATGGCAAGCTTCATGGAATGGGAAGAATGGATCCCAGGAGCAGAAAAAACCTCCTCTGGATGGCAGAGTGAAAGGCTTAAAAAAAACTAAAGAACAGCCTTGAAGCCAAAAAGTCAGAATTTCTAGTGGTGCAAAGAACTGCAGGGGAGGAAATGAGAGGAAAAGCTCTTTAGGTACTGTTTGCAGCACAGCCAGCCCTGCAGCCTATTCTTAAAATTAAACCCACCATCTTACCCAGATTTTATGGATCCAAAAGAGACTTCCATCAGTGGAAAAGGGAATGGAAGAGTCTTCAGAGACAAGGTGAGCCAACTAGCTCAGCAGAAGCCAAAAAGATCCAGCTTCTTGACACCGTTGATTAGAAGATCCACAGAGACCTAAGACTGTCAACCTATACGACTGCAGAGGACATGTTCAAGGTGCTGGAAAACAGATTTGGAAACAAAACAACCATAGCCTTGGAGATCTTTGAAGACTTGGAGAAACTCCCCCCTCTGAAGTCATACCAGCCCAGGAAAATGATTGAAATAATCCAATCAGTTGAAAAGGCCCTTAATGACCTCACAGAGCTCGGCAATACTGGAGCCATCAAGAATCGGCTTGTAATCAAATCAATACAGAGCAAACTGCCAGATACAATGTAGAGCAGGGGTCACCAAACTACGGCCCGTGGGCTGGATACGGCTCGCCGGCACATTTGGACCGGCCCTCTGAACAATACCAGAGACGCTATCGGATATTTTTCCTATTTGGCCTTGAAGACTGGGGACGTTTTAATCTTGTGTTTGGTTCATTGCACCCCTGCTGAGCCCACAAATCATCCCAGTGAAGCGGGGCTTCACATTGCTTCTTTGGTGACACGCTCAGGGAGAGTGTTTCCCTTTGATGCATGCGGGCACGTCCACCGTTGCATGCACGAGCAGTGTTACCGAGACATCTGGACGATCGCAGGTGAGGGCGGAGCCCTGGGACCATTGCGGACTATTTAAGCATATAAAAACTGTGCAACCTGTTTGAGAACGGAATAATGGCGACAAAGTTAGTTAAGAGAAAAATTGATTCAGAATGCAGGGTATTTAACCTGGAGTGGACAAACGATTATTTTTTTGTTCAATGCAAAGAAAAGGCTGTTTGTCTCATTTGTCAAGAGACGGTGGCGGTATTCAAAGAATACAATCTTTGCCGACACTATGAATCCCGTCACAAAGACAAGTACGATAGATTGCAAGGCCAAATACGAGCAGACAAACTCTCAAAGCGAAAAAGTGGACTACTATCTTAGCAGAACCAGGCATCCGTTCGGGCCAGCTTTTGGGTTGCTAAATTGATAGCAAGCAGCGGTAAGCCTTTCACTGACGGAGAGTTTGTTAAGAAATGTATGGATACTGTCGCGGAGGAGGTGTGTCCCGAGAAGAAAGATGCATTTAATGCCGTAAGTCTGTCGGTGAGTACAATGACCAGACGCGTTGAAGAAATTGGGAGTAATGTATATGCCCAGCTGCAGCAGAAGACGAAAGAATTTGACTTTTTTTCATTAGCACTGGATGAAAGCACGGACGTGCAAGACACAGCGCAACTGCTCATTTTTATTTGTGGAGTTAGCGCAAACTTTGAGATTTGCGAGGATCTGGCAGCCCTCCAAAGTCTCAAAGGGACTACAACGGGAGAGGATATTTTTGACAAAGTGTGCCAAACCATGGAGAAGTTGGACCTGGACTGGTCAAAGCTAGCTAGCATCACGACTGACGGGGCTCCTAGCATGGTGGCCGAAACTCGCGGTCTAATAATGGGATGCATGAACCGGGAGTTGGAAAAAAGGGGTCTCACCGCCCCGCTACGAGTCCACTGCCGAATTCACCAGCAAGCACTGTGCTGCAAAATGTTGACGTGGGATTCTGTAATGACGGTTGTGGTGTCGTGCATAAACTTCAGAGCAAAGGGAGAAGATTGTGCATGGCACAACAGAAAGTTAATGTTCCATGGCTTTTTTTTTCTATGAAGAACCCAGAGAGAGATATTTAGTTATTATTTATTTCATAAATAGTGTTATTTATTTCCTGTTTTTTCTGTGAAGAACTCAGAGAGGGTTATTTAGTTATTATTTATTTCATTAATAGTGTTATTATTTGTTTCCTGACTTTTTTCTGTAAAGAACCTGGAAAGGGTTATTTGTTATGTGTGGCTTTCTGGAAAACAATATTTTTTTAAGCTCCCCTACAATCGTCACACTTTTTCTGTTACAAACTGACACCGGCCCCCCATCAGAGAAGGGAAAAGTTATGTGGCCCTCACAGGAAAAAGTTTGGGGACCCTTGATGTAGAGGGACTGGCTAGTCTTCATAGTCAATCCAGTCACACCAGACAGCCACTTCGTTAGCCTCCTAAACTACCTGAAAACTCAAGAAGAGGTCTTGGAGTGGCTCAAGAAAGTTGGAGTATGTAAGAAGCCGGACAAAGTCAGCTGACTCCAACAAATATGCCTCAATCAGGTCCACGAGTAAAGGGGGATGCGTCGTCTGTGGAGATGAGCGGCACAAAGAAGAAAGGAAATAGCCAAAGTACAGAGAACGGTCAAACCTAAATAACTGAAAAGGTTCTTTCCAGATGCCAGCTCAGAAGACCTGCACTGGTGGAACACACCTAGACCTCTTTGAGAAAGTGCATTTGGCAGCTCACACAGCCAAAACGCACTTTGCATGGTCCATGAGAGCCACAGCTGTGAAATATCAAGAACTCAGTCTAACAGAGGGATTCAAAGCTGAAACCAAAAGCACTGTTACAGACAAAGAATTTCTCACCTGGTGGAAATGGGACAGTATTGGAGCAAACCAAAGTGTGGAGGATGCAGATAAGGCAACTGCCAGCCAGGAGGCAAGGAGATGACACTGAGCGAGGAAAAAGCTGGAAATCATCAGGACAGGCCTCACCTATGTCAACGCTGATGATCACATCAGTGAACCACACTGGGACACAAAATACCCATGAATTGAAGATCCTATTTCTCTACCTAACAAAACAATTGGAGCCGAAACCAATTTTCTGAGAACAGAAAAGCAACTCAAGAAAGAACCAAAGTGTAAGGTGGCATATGCAGCTCAAGTCCATGAGATGGTGGAAAGAGGAGCAGAAAGGAAGCTCACCAAAGAAATGATGGCCAACTGGAAGGGACCAGTATGGTATGTTAGCCACATGGTAGCGCCAAACCCACACTCTGTGCTACACCTGTGCGTCTGGTCTGGAACAGCACCCAGATGTTCAAGGGACTCAGCATGAAAGATCTCCTGTTGAAAGGGCCTGAAGTCTTCAATCCAAAGACACCCTTCAGTTCCTCGGTCATACGCAACTGGTAGGAAATGGACTTGGTTAATGATTAGTTTGTTTCATGTCAGCTACTAGCTGTGTTCTTTGTGTTTGTCTTTACTTTAGAATGATTCATCAATCTTAGGTTCATAGAACTGAAGTGAATGTTTATGTTTGGTTTATTCAATCAGTTAAGGTGCCTATTTACTTTGTACTTTATTACGTTTGAATACTTTACTGTATGTTATTAGTTCATTTAAAATGTGATTAGTAAACTTAAAGTAATGCTTTGACCTGATTATTAATTTAATGTCATGTGTTTCTTTGTTCAAACACCCTCTAACCACCAATAAACTACAATAAACTGTAATAAAGGGAGTAAGATTTCGAGTTGTTCATGTCTATGAGGGACCAAGGCCTTTTTCGAGTTGGGGCAAAGAACTGAGGGAGTTAAAGACAACTTGACAATGTTCAACAGACCTACAATGCATGGTTTTGGGGAAATGGGAGACAAGAGTAACTGAAGAAAACCCATGCAGGCACAGGGAGAACATGCAAACCTAACAGATGAAACCCAGAGCCAGTGAGTGATATCAGAACTGTGAGGCAGCTCTGCTACCCAGTCATACACCGCACTGAAAAGATTTATCATAAATTTTAGGTCAGTTGTGAAAAAACAGTCTAAATCTAAATCTTCAAATCATTGATGACATTTAATGAAAAAAATACATACTGTAAATGTTGGACTTAATACTGCTGTATACAATGGAACTCCTTCATGCTTACCTCGTTTGGAGAGTCTGTTGACACATATTGTTGGTAGATCAACTTTGCCTTCTTTTCCAACTTGCAAGTTGAAGTATTCTTGAAATCCTCACACGCAATCCAGAAGTCCATGTTCTCCTGGCTGAACTCCGAACTCAGGAAGCTGGTAAACATTGTTCGACCCACTGAAATAAAAATAAAATACATACTATAATCAGTGGCGAGCCGTGCATTTCACACCTAGGCCTTCAGTAGTGCTATGTTTGAATCAATCCAACACTCAATAACTATTTTATGGCTATTAAACATTTACTGCAGCTATAGCTGCGACACATAAAAAAACATCCATAATAACCTCATAAAATTGAAATATTATTTAGGAATATAGCCACATTTTACTCAACAAAAATCTTTTTTATTTGTACACAAAATCCATCCTCCTTTCTTGCCTCAAGAAGATTTCAATTACTCTGTCAGACAAATTATCCATGCGTTTCAGTTCCATCAAGAAGTTCTTTTCTATCGGAGAGGTTCCAGCACTCCTGCAACCCTCATGAGAATAAGGAATTCAGATATCATTGCTGTGGCCTAGAATTGCTAAGAATAAACATCAGTCCCCCCAAAATAAATAAAAGGTGAGAAAGACTAACAAAAAAAAACAATCATGACAATTCATTTTTTAGGAATAAATTAACAGAGGTAGAAGGTCAGATCTTAGCTAGGGGTTACTGTCAGGCTATTGCACACGCACGTTCACGTACACACACAAAAAATATCTGTAGAGAACTGATGAAAAAAGCCCCCGAGCCTGTGTGGGTTTTCTCCGGGTACTCCGGTTTCCTCCCACATTCCAAAGACATGCATGGTAGGCTGATTGCACACCAATTCAGGCTGTCCCCCGCCTCCTGCCCGAAGTCAACTGGGATAGGCTCCAGCACCCCCCGCGACCCTAGTGAGGATAAAGCGGTACAGAAAATGAGATGAGATGAGTCGATGTGTCTTGACCTCCGCGCCAGAAGCTCCACCCAACCCCTGAGACCGATTCACTAACACCTAGGGTTCGATCGAACCCAGGTTAAGACTGATTTAGAATAATACTATTTTCAGTTAAATGTGTGCATTTTCTTTCACACTCACTTTCAGAGTTCATCACGTAGCTGAAAGATTCTTTCCACTTCTCCAACTCAGCAGAAGTCGGTATCCTGAAAAATAGTATTGTTTCTTCAAATTAAGTTAAGTAATTACCTGCTCTTGAAAAAAAACATTTTGTACTGTAAGACGCAGTGCTAATATCACATAGCCAAATATATTTGTATGCTGAGATGTTTCTATTATTGTCCCAAATTAAACACTTTATCAATAAGCTGCCATTGACTGTGGTAGACGACCGATTCATGTTGACTGCTGCGTTATATATCCACTTGATGGAGCTCTAATAACAGAAACAGCATCTGCACCTCAGTCAACATGAATCGGACGTCTACCGCATTCAATGACAGCTTATTGATCATGTGTTTAATTTGGGACAATAATAGTATAAAAGAGGCAAGTTTGTCTATACCGGGGTGGGCAAACTTGTTGACTTGCGGGCCAGAATGGATACTAAAATTTGACAGCATTTGGACACGCAATGTAATTTATCAAACCTGTGGATTGAAATATAAGAAAAAAGACACAATTGAAGGTGAAAATTTATTTTCAAATTTACTTTCAACATTAAGAAAATATTATTATTCAACGAAAGAAAGCGATCTTTAAATTGAGAGTGATGAGCGGTATTGCAGGGCAAAGGGAAATGAATGAGGTCATTGATTTTTACTATAATTTGGACAACGCCGGCGGGCCGGATTAAAAAGCCTAACGGGCTGTATATGGCCCACGGGCCGAGGTTGGAAAAACATGTACACACACGAATCCGGGGGCGGGGCAAGCGAGCTAATCCGGCGTCGAGAAACATGTACACACACGCCAATAATACGCAATTTATTGATAATTTTGATATTAGATATTTAGATATTAATGCTCTGACATTTACAAATTCTCTCTCTCTCTCTCATGATTATAATTTTGAGAGCGAGCGAGCGAATCCGGCGACAAATAACATGTACACACACGCCAATAATACGCAACTTATTGATAATTTTGATATTAGATATTTAGATATTAATGCTCTTACATTGTCATTGCAATTACAAACTCACTCTCTCTCATGTACACACACGCCAATACGAGCGAATCCGGGGGTGGGGCGAGCGAATGCTCTTACATTTTCAATGCAATTACAAACTCACTCTCTCTCTCATGATTATAATTTTGAGAGCGAGAGATTACCTGGATATTTAGATATTAATGCTCTTACATTGTCAATGCAATTAGAAACTCACTCTCTCTCATGATTGTAATTTTGAGAGCGAGCTAACCCAAGCGACGACAAAACGTCCGTTCGACGAAATGACCGGCGGCGAATCTGTCGACCAAACGTCCGTTCGACGAAACGTCCGTTCGACGAAACGTCCGTTCGACGAACTGTCCGTCGCCCAAACGTCCGTCGACCAAACAGCTTTCGACGAAACGTCCGGTCACCATTCATATCTCATATTAAGACTTAAAAAATAAATAAAAAAAAGACCCCAAAAAGCCAACCATTGGCAGCATGAATGATTATAGGCCTGTTGCCCTCACGCCTGTGATCATGAAGTGCTTTGAAAAGTTGGTAGCCCGCCATATCAGGAATACAATCTCTCCCTCAATTGACCCTCACCAGTTTGCTTATAGAGCAAACAGGTCCACTGATGATGCTATTGCCATTGCTCTTCATACAGCACTGAGCCACCTGGAACACCCTGGGAACTACGTGAGGATGCTCTTCATTGACTATAGCTCAGCCTTCAACACCATAAAACCGGACATTCTGACTGACAAACTCTCCCACCTTGGACTATCCTCTTCAATCTGCTGCTGGATAAAGAACTTCTTGACCAACCGACCACAGACTGTTAGACTTGGTCCCCACCTCTCTTCCTCCATTACACTAAGCACTGGCTCCCCTCAAGGCTGTGTACTGAGTCCTCTTCTGTACTCCCTGTACACATACGACTGTACACCCACCCACCAGTCTAACGCCATCATCAAATTCGCTGACGACACCACTGTGGTCGGACTCATCTCAGGAGGGGATGAGTCGGCTTACAGAGATGAGGTCAACAATTTGTCTTCGTGGTGCCCGGTGAACAATCTCACACTGAACACCACGAAAACTAAAGAAATAATCCTGGACTCTCGCAAACACGGCACAGATCTGGCCCCACTCCTCATAAATGGAGTATGTGTAGACAGGGTCCAGTCCTTTAAATTCCTGGGGGTCCACGTCACGGACAAGCTCTCATGGTCTACAAACATCACGGCAGTGGTGAAGAAGGCTCAGAAACGACTCCATTTCCTCAGGGTACTTAGGAAGAACAACTTGGGCACCAATCTTCTGATAACCTTCTATAGAACCACTGTAGAGAGCATCCTGGCGTACGGCATCACAGTGTGGTACGCTGGAAGCACGGCGGCAGACAAAAAGGCCATGCAGAAAGTGATTAACACTGCCCAGAGGATTGTCGGCTGCTCTCTGCCCTCACTGGAAGACATTGCCAGCCCTCGTTACCTCAGCAGAGCCAAGAACATCATAGGGGACCCTTACCACCCTGGTCACAATCTGTTCCAGCTGCTGCCCTCTGGCAGACGCTATAGGTCCCACAAAGCACGGACAAATAGGCTTAAGGACAGTTTTTTCCCCACATCCATCAGAAATCTAAACTCGCGCTAACATAACACACATTCCCTTCTGCGGTAATATGAACAGATGTTTGGGTGGTGATCTGCCTCCTACTAGCTGACTGAAGTAAGGTAAGTGGAAGACAGTGAGAGGTAAGCGAGAGGTACTATGAAGACCCGAATAATCGTATGCCTACGATTATTTTTTCAACTCAAATTTTCGCATGCCTACGATTCTTATTCGGGTGCCTACGATTATTAATTTTTGCCTCAATTAAGTCCGTGCAGCAGCAACATTGTTCTATGTCATTAACTTCCTACGTGTAAAGCACACGTGCTGTTTTTACTAACGTACTAGTACTAGTAAGAACGTGCAATTGCCACTGGTAGAGTTGCAATATACATAATTACAATGTCATACCTGTCAACCTGGCCAATTCCTCCCCGTATTAATGACTGGAATTCCCCGTATTAAGCAATAGAAAACCGTACAAATGCAACGCGGCACATATTTACTCACATAGGGTGCACGTAAAAGTGTTATGGTCGCGCCGCGTTGTCGTGACGCGACCGTGAATGTATTCGGACCCAAGCGCTATGACTCATAGCTGCTTAAATAACGAAACAGGAAATGATCATTAATCATTTCCTGTTTCGTGTGAAAGGGGAATGCGTGTGCGCATATCATGCTTAAAGCATGACAATATTAGCAGTTCTGTTTAGACACTAATTATCTCGTGCCTACTAATGTTCATTATTTTTGGAATTTTCCACTGCCTACTATTATTCCGGTGCCTACTATTATTAATTCATTTGGAATTTTCCACTCCCTACTATTATTCCGGTGCCTACTATTATTCGGGTCTTCATAGTAAGCGACCTGTATCCACAACAGCAGAATGCCAAATTACAAGTCCGTAACTTACACTTATTTAGGTCTTTTGCCGAGTAAACGTAGCTTATGGAGAAGCATCATCAATTTCGTCACACGCAGTTCTGCGTGTGATGACAAGTAGGCTTTTTGTGTTGTGATAATGACGACAGGGCCTATGTCCGATTATTATTATTATTATTATTATTATTATTATTATAATTATTATTATTATTATTATTATTATTATTATTATTAAACACAGGTGTGGCATATATATATTTTATATTAAATTTTGAGAATTTTTAGCTGTTTGACTTAGTCTGGTGCGTTAGCTGTTTGCATTGAGAAAAAAAAATAAAAATTGCTGATAACATCTCATCTCATTTTCTGAACCGCTTTATCCTCATTAAGGTCACGGGGGGTACTGGAGCCTATCCCAGCTGACTCCGGGCCAGAGGCAGGGGACACCCTGAATCGGTGGCCAACCGATCACAAGGCACAAGGAGATGGACAACCATGTACAATCACACCCATACCTAGGGGGAATTTAGAGTGTCCAATCAGCTTACCATGCACGATCAGATGGACATGACCTGGATTTGAACCCAGGACCCCAGATGTGAGACTGACGCGCTAACCACTCACCCCACCGGACCTTCCTTGCTGACTGATAACATTTGATTTGAAATTTGTTGTTACCACGACAAATGATTGAGTCACTCTAGGAAAATACATCAGATGTTCAAATTTTGTGGGTGACCCGGCAGATGAGTGGCTAGCGCGTGTGCCTCACAACTCTGGGATCCTGGGTTCAAATCCAGGTCGGTCCACCAATGTGGAGTTTGCATGTTCTCGTAATGTGTACTCTTGTTTCCTCCCAGATTCCAAAAAAACATTCATGGTAGGCTGATTTGACACTCTAAATTGCTCCTAAGTATGAGTGTGAGCGTGCATGGTTCTCTGTCTTCTTGTGCCCTGCAATTGGCTGGGCACCAATTCAGGATGTCCCCCGCCTTTGGCCGGAAGTCAGCGAGGATAGGCTCCAGCACCCCCTAATGAGGATAAAGCGGTTCAGAAAATGAATGAAAAAAATGTTCAAATTGTTTGAGGTGCACATATTCTTTGGCATCCTCGATGGTAAAAGTGTCTTTTTCTGAATTAACTGGAAATGATGGCATATTGAAAAGGAATCAACATTTATGACTTCTCAGGCCTCAATTTCTTTTACTTTAATTAAAAACTCTAAGAAGAAACGTTCTTCTGACCTTTCATCAGAATCCTCATTCTTCTCTTCCGTCTTCTTCTGCTTTACTTCTTGTGACTCCTGTCTCTGAAGCATAAAGCTTATTTTGTGTTTGATGTCTTTGGCACTGTTGAGATGAATAAGAGGAAGATTTTAAAGAGACACTTAATCTGTTTGAATGAATAGCTATTTCATTATCAAAACATATGTACCATGACTGTGTTTTTCACAGCTACCCAAAGGGCCAAAACATTCTAGCAAATACAAAATAAAGTGTACATTTACATTTAGTCAATATAACAGTTATTTAAATTTGGAAATTTTAGCTGCAAGATGAAATCAATCTGATCAATCTGTTAAAGCTTACCTTTTTAGGCATGTTGCAGGAAGTGTTGCAAGTCCTTTGCACATTGTGGAACTTTAAGGATCAACTTTTTTTTTCTTTTAAATTTAGTAAAACAACAGTGACGTCGCCAGGAGGAGTTATATCACTGATGTTCAGTTTACAGTAACAGAGGAGGCAAAGATGACTCCACCCTGAGTGCACACAGACAAAAACACAGGAATCACACTAGAGTCGGAAGGAGGGGGTGAAGGGAGTGTATAGGAAGACCTTATATAACTGCTTTGTGATGGAAATCTGTATGTTTTTTGTTGTTTTTGTTTTGTCACGGGGCATAAAATATGTTGCATATCGTTTTACTCAAATATTGGCTGTGAAAATAAGCAATTGAATTCCAACAAAACATTTTAAAATAAACACATGAAAATATGTCTTGATTTCTTAACAAATTTGATAGGCACACAAAAGGTGGTTTAATGAGTGGATTGATTTGATTAGATTGGACGGATTCCTAGATTTTATGGGGTAATAGTTAATTAGACATGGAGAAGCGCTTTATTCCATCAAAGTAACAAATACAAGTGTTTGAAATTAAGGTATCAGATAAATCACTTGTTACCTAGAAAACATACAGTTTCTCTAAACATGGTATAAACATCTCGTCTTGGTAAAAATCCAAAGCTACTTTGAAACAACATCAAGGGATTCCGTCCATCATCCTGCACTGTTTGAAAAATCTACTATATTTAACTATGTCAAGGAGAAGCATTCACATCCCCCATGACGGTGAGCTGTATTGAATTTTGTTGGGTCCACAAATTAGTATCAGATTAGAGGTTTAGTGTCTAATTAGTGACGCATAATTGATGACCCTCTGAAGTTGCAAATGAAGATGTCATGAAAATGTTTTATTGTTTTTCTTTTGTTTTTTTTTTACCACACAAGGAGGAATAATTAAAGTCCATTGCTCAAGTTCTGTCGTGGGGCATCAGGGTAACAAAAATTGACCTTCTTTTGTTTCAGCAGTAGACCTAAACATTTTTTCATTCTTTCATCTTCCATACGGTCCATTCTCGAAAGGGTTGCGGGGGTTGTTGGAGCTTAACACAACTGCTTTCGGGTGAAAGACAGACTAAACCCTAGACTGGTCGCCAGTCAGTCGAAGGGCACACAGAAAGACAGAGAACCACTCATACTGGCACTGAGTGGGAATCAAACCTAGACTGCCCGCACCAGGGTCAAGTGGAAGAACCACAACACCATCGGGTGGCCTTAGACCTAAACAAAAAGAGTTATATATGTATACACTTGCTCACTTAGATGAGATAGGGCCAGCCACCCATGATAGGCTTTTATAAGGTAACCGAGGGAAAAAAAGACATATTGGTCATCCTTAGGGTATTCTAATGCAAAATAAAGTCCACTGTGGTTCTCCTTTACACATAACGTTTTTAAAAGGATACATTAACATCTGAAATTGGTTGATTTTGGGACAATAACACAGTATCAGAATGCTGAATTGCAGTACAGGTGCCAAATGAGAAGATACTGAGGTGTTTCTATTCTAAGTCTCCACCAATACATTGAAAACTGCTTGTGAAGGTGGTTTTCCAGCATGACACTGACCCCAACTAAAGAAACAAATAAAATGGCTCCATTTGAACCCTAGCAATTATCTTAATATCAATCCTAAAGTAGATAGTGAGAGGTGAAGGTTGGGGAGTTTTCAAATGCCGAACGCAAAACCTCCAGAATTTGGAGATGATCCGTAGAGAGAAGTGGACTAAAATCATCACTGTCGTGAGCCCACACATGGTAATTGGCCCCAGGGGTTTGGCCAAAAAGAATTAAATCATATTTTGATATTTCTGTCAATTAAATGCTCCAATAAATGATTCTTTATTTCATGTATTTCAGGTGATATTTCGTTTTCAAGTTTTTCCCATTTTTCGCTTCATTTTTAGCACCCCTTAACGTTGTCAGGGTTGCAGGGTTGCAGGGTGCTGGAACATATCCCAGCTCCCTTTGGGCAAAAGACAGACTCCATTTTAAACTAATTAGACTTCAGTTGTAGGGCACACACAGAGACAGACAACAATTTTCACTCTCGGTGGGAATCATTCCTACGCTACCTGCACAATAGTCAGCCGAATGAACAACAATACCCGTGGCAGTGACTTAACTTGGTTTATAACACCATCAAATTAAAGCTGGAAAATGATGAGAATCCTTGTGCCCATTCATTTTTTTGTCCTGATTTGTTCTTAGTAAATTCACAAGACCAGAGGAGTGAAATAGTCAAATGATGGAAACATCCAACACCTTAATTGGATGTGTTCACGAGAAAGCTTTTATGACCTAAGGTGAATGCATAGTAAATTAACTCAATTTACCCGTGTGGGAATTTGTTAGGATTATTAGTCTTACATTATTATATATTTGCTCGCAATGAAGAACGCTTTGCTTTACTTAGCTTATTAATCTTACATTATTATATATTTGCTCGCAATGAAGAATGCTTTGCTTTACTTAGCTTAGAAACATTAGAAAAGTCATTTTAGAACATCTGCTTGCAACCATGTAAATGCTTGCTCCTTAGTTAGACCAAACAAATGAAGATCGAATCATCTTGGACTGCTGGAATGCTGAGAACCTTCGGCTCAACATGACCACCATGACTATTTTCACACCCCTCCCTTGAGAGCTGAGATGTCTATTGTAACTAGGGTCATTCATCCTTAAAGCTAATAAACAGGAAAAAGATGCGTCTAACGCCAGAATGAATTTTGGACTAAGACGGGTCGGTTCGATTCTCTCTGGCAAGAAAACCACAGATGAGTCTCCTGTCTCTTTTATATGTGCGTGCATTTGGGAATGCCTATTGGTGAACCTATCAAATTGGTCCTTCGAGCCTGAGAGTGAACATACCGAAGGAATCCGGGCGCTTGGTCAACATCTTGGAAAGACCGTGGCCACGGCATCTAAAACCCTTTGCAGGCTGGATTTTCAGCTGAGCACCTGGGTTCAGGACGGTTGAAGACCCATCCTACTAAAAGAGACATCTGAAGACATCTCTGGTGAGCCCACATGAATGTTTGCATGTTGTGATGGTGGCTCCAAATGCAGTAAAAAGAGCATTGCATGTGAAGGTCCATTTTGAGAAGTGGACTCGCGTCCTGGGGACGGCGACAATAAAACCGTGTGAATACTAGTCCCTAACAGGTGAGAGACAGAGCATGAGTCTATAAAACTTAGGGCGTCGGTGTCCTGTACTGTGGTCCGGTAGGTACTTCAACTCCGAAAGTATACCGGGAGCGGGAGGGTATACTTGTGTGTTACAGCTAAACTGATAGCAAAAACGTAGGTGTATAACTTAATGCAAAACATGGAGGTTAATTTTTTTTGCTAACAATTAATATACTTGTGTGGGGGTGTGGGGGTGTTTCAATGTGTCACAGTTTTTCCGTTATTGCATTATTGGCAAACAAAGACTTAATCACAGCCACTCGCATGGCAGTCGCTCATGCTGACTGACTAGGGCGACGAACGGTGGCAATTGAACTTCCAAAACAAATTTCTATTTGTAGATGTGTGGCCTCGCATATCTAATACGTTAATTAACTATTTCCTTTGAGAATGATTATTGCTGATAGAACAGCAAAAGGGGTGAACTACCAAGAAGCCCCACTGGTGGTCTCCACCAGTGATGAAAATTTGCGGGCCACTGATGTATGGGTAAACGACCCAAATAGAAAGACTAGTGGTTAGCGCATCAACCTTACGGTTCTAAGATCTACTAATGAAAGCCGGGGGATCCCGACCTTCCAGAGTGTGGAGTATTCCTGGTGTCCTCAAGAATTTGTGGGTTTTCTCCAGGTACTCCAGTTTTCTCCCACAAACCAAAATTATGGATGCTAGACTGGTTGAACACTCTAAATTCCCCTGATTATGAGTGTGAGCGTGAATGGTTGTCTGTCTTCTTGTGTTTTTGATTGGCTGGCCACCAAGATATAATCAATCGATCAGGTAGCAAGGTGGAAAAGGATTTGGAAATTTGAAATCGATTTTTCTGAAATCGCCAATAAGCCCTTTTTCAGGGATGGCGGCGACAGATTATGGAAAAAAGAAAACAAAAGTTTCGTCAAATGAAATTTTTGATTAGAATGCAGCAGCAGTACTCCAAATGTGAAACTTGACGTGGTTGGTACATCAGCTTACTTGGGTGAGCTGCTTTTAACAAAGCTGGCTTGAGTCATGGGAAGTCCCATGTCTCGACATGGGGGATGGTGGCCTTGGTACGGTGCCAATACACAATTTTTAGGGTTAAGTTGGTTGCAGAGCATGCTTAACCTGTGCTCGGCATATCAGTGCACAATTTGAAATTCCAAAGAACCATTGATTTATAGTAATAATGGCACCCAAATTGTGTTAACAAAATAATGGGCTGATTTGACAAAAGGTTCCATATCTCGTTATGAAATCACTGCGCCTACATAACAAGTTCAACTGGACAACAACATATGAAAATCCTATTTGGTAGACCATAGAAATCACCATTATTCACTGCACGATTGGAACTTGATGATGAGGCTAATCTGGCTCTCTAGATAAAAAAATTCTTTAAGGAAACGCATTGAATTTGGGTTAGCAGAAGGAGACTGTGCTTCTCAACAGGAAACGGACCAACGGTGGTGCCAGGAGCCTGGGTGCTCAACCTACAGTATAAAAAAGACGCACTAGCACGACCCAAAGTGGGAACGTCCATACCAAGTGTTGTTGACCAACCACCAGACATGAAAATAGCCGAGGGGGGGATGTGGATCCACCTTTGCACTGTAAGAAGGTTCTCTCAGTTGCAACCTTTGAGGAGACAGGTGAAAACAACTTTCTGATGTAATAAAATGAAACGGCAACCACTCCAATATTGATTGGAAAGATTATTACTCAGCGAGCAATGCCTTAAACGATAGGGAACTCTTTTATATTGGTTTTATTGTCTCCATATGCAAGAAATGTGAAAGCATTTCAATTGAGACTAAACCTCTTACAAAGGATTAAAACAAACGACCAGACGAGGGAAAATACGATCGAATATAACAACTCCCTCAATCACCATTCTTTGGGGAAAGTGTTTTTACAAAAGAAAAAAAACGTGTCCTGCTTGTAAAGAAAAGGAAAAATGTTGAAACGGTGTCTATCCTGTTACAAAAGCAGTGAATGACAAGCCAATTTTTCCGCTGTGCTAACTTTACCTGTTTGAACCTTACAGGGCATGGTCTGAATCTGGGTGCGGTAGATGAGACATGGTGTGCCCATTGTCCAAGACAAACTGCGCCACTGATTCTACGCTTTGGCTTATGGTGGTGAAGTGGTGCAAATAAATTATATAACTCCTGTCAAAAAAGAAACAGGACTATGTGCTTTGCTTTCACTGTTTTCACCGGTATCTGTTTTAGAGTGGAGGAGATACAATTGGTGGCTCAGAATTTCGGTGCGGCAGCTGGCCTCTCTCGACGACGTTGAGCCTCATCGAGGGATGGCGATCCGACTTATGGGTTGGTTTGCCAAATTGCAGCAGGAGTCTTTTTTTCTCTGGGTTACGCCAAATAAAAATATGAATAGGGTGAACAACATCCATTACAATGTCCAAATGTCAAGTGTGGAGTTTGCATCTTCGCCTGCGTGGGTTTTCTCCAGGTACTCCGTTTTACTCCCACATTCCAAAGACATGCATAGTAGGCTGATTGGACACTCTAAATTGCCCCTAGGTATGAGTGTGAACATGAATGGTTGTTTGTCTCCTTGTGCCCTGTGATTGGCTGGCCACCAATTCAGGGTGTCCCCCACCTCTGGGCCGAAGTCAGCTGGGATAGGCTCCAGCACCCCCATTCAGAAAATGAAATGAGATTATATTATATATTATATAATGTTATGTTATAGTCTCTAAATTATACACTCGACTTGCCCCTGGGTATGAGTGTGGCCGGGCGGCCGGGTGGATGGACGGACGGACGAAAACTGGCTGTTATTCGCTGGTGAATTAGAGCTGTTCTGCATGTGGTGAAATGTATCCTTACTTGTATTAGATCTACAGCCTGTAACCTGTAAGGACAATTTTCATCCAACACACTTTGAGGAATAAAATGTCACAAAATAACTAACAACTTGAAGATTACAGCTTTAACTTAATGATGCATAAAACAGACCTGATGGTGCTGGCCTACAGGGAGAGGGGGAGGTTCAATGCCCAGTTGTTTTGGAGTCCACATCACTAAACAAGTCACGGAACAATAATGAGATGTGACAGTCCTACGTGTGGAACAGCACGTGTAGTACAGGCCCAGATACTTATCAAAACCAGCCCTGCTTAGTGGCCCCTTACACTGCTTTGATGTGACATGGATACAGCGATGATGGATGAGACAATGGGCTGCTGAGTGTTTCTATGTGGCACAAAACCACCCTTGGCAACTAAAGCATACACTTATTGTTGTACAAACTCTAACAATACAACGCTCCGCTGGAAAAGATATAGCTACGATCAAATGAATCTGGAACGTATTCCTCTACACAAATTGTAACTGCAAATTGATGTAATTTCAAATCTATTGTTAGGATTACACCTAAATATTTATGGCTATATCTGAATAAAAAGCCCAGGTTTTATTGCCGCTTAAATGAACAATAATGTGTTACGGTCGTGGGCGGACGAGGGCCCCGAAGCCGGACATGGAGTTTTCTATTTATTATGAGTGTCTATTGTGTAAGGCCAGGCGAAGGTACGAAAGGGAGAAAGAAGCGTAGAGGAGTCGTCTTGAGTAGCGTGGAGGTTGATAGCCGAAAGGTTTGTAGAGGGTACAAGGTGCGTGGTTGAGGCCGTGGTTGTAATCGTGGTCGGAATTGTGGTCGGAATTGTGGTCCAAAATGTGGTTGTAATTGTGGTCATAGGGGGGAAAAAGAGGTCGAAGATCAGGCAAGACAAACTCCCAAATTCACAAATTCCCTTTCTTTCCCACTCTGATCCGCAGTTCGAATAGCAGCCGATATTCTTGACCACGTTTTCAAGTCTAAATCATGGGTGAGGAAGCATCCAGCTACGATGCTACTTACCTCTAGAACAGGGGTGTCAAACATGCGGCCCGCGGGCCGGAACCGGCCCCCAAGGAGGTTCGATCAGGCCCGCAGGATAATTTGAAAGTGGAAAAAATGCATAAAAGACATGGAATTAATATTTTTAATTCGCTGCAATTCATGGATTATCCGCTAAGGGGCGCACTATTTCCATCAGAGTAGAAGACAAGCCGCATCACTGAGACAGAAACTTTCTTCATTACACATTTCAAATCACTCTCCTTAGTTTGTAAGGTGCACGCAAAGATTACATTTAGATTTTATATGCGTATGTGTAAGTGGTTTAAACATTCCTTTCATTAAAAGTCTCTTTTAATCTTAAAGTGCATTACTATATTTTTCAGTACCAATTAAAGTTTTGTGCCTTTGTACAATCAGTGGGATCAGTTGCAATGCCTATTTGTGAATGATAAAAGTCAATTGCACATTTGTCTAAGGAAATATGAGGTGTTTCATGAAATGTTTTGTAAAAGGATAGTTCATTCAATTTCAATATTTTCCTAATGTTCTTGTGCTTCTTTACACCAAAACAAAGGAAAGACATGATATTTTGGTTATTTATAGCAGAGCATGGTATAATTTTAATGGTCCGGCCCCACTTGACATCTCCCTAGGCCGTATGTGGCCCACGATGCCAAATGAGTTTGACACCCCTGCTCTAGAATAAGTCATTTGACAGTCTGAAGTGTGATCAAACAGTTTGCTTCTTTAAATCCAAGCTAAAAGTGCAATTGCTTACCACGGCATATTCAAAACTGACTATCTAGTTTAAACTGGTCGAGTGGTTAGCATGTCCACCTCACAATTGTGAGATCGGGGCTTCTATCTTAGGCCTTCCTATGAGAAGTTCGCAGGCTTTGTGAGTTTTCTCCGGGTGGTCTGGTTTCCTCCCACATCCCAAAAACATTTATGGCAGGCTGGCTCAACACTCTAAATTGTCCCTCATTCATTTAAAAAAGAATGAACACAAATATGTTTTCAGTTAGGAAAAACATTTATTTGAATCTTAATGAGGCCGTTCCACCAAAGGTATCAAATAATATTTGCAGCAACTTTTGTTCAAAGTGCTTAAATATGTCACGTTTTGGTGGGATTTTGGGGGAGGTGTGTGTGTGTGTTTTCCTTGTGTGTGCGGACTGGGTGATTGTGTGTGTTTTTCGCATCTTGTGCCCTTCCTGGCTTCCCTTTCCTCTTGTGGGTGGCTGTTTGTATTTTGTGATTAGCCCCTGTCCTGTGTTATTTAAGCGTATATCTCTTGTGGTATCTGGTGGCAATATTTCTTTGATTTGGTCATGTTGTCTCCTTCAGTGTGTGTACGTGCTATCCCTGTTAGGTTTTTTCTTTGTTGATTTTTGCTAAGTCCTAAGTTTGTTAAGCATTTTCTATTAGTTCTTATTAAAGCCTTTAGTTTTGTGCACCAGCACTACGTGTGTCGTCAACTCCCTGCATTAACTCCCTGCATTTCTGGGTCCCACTTCGCGTCCCAACCGAAGACCCTTCATGACAAAATAAGCCCGCCGATTCACAGCAAAACCACAACCACTTACAGTTTAGGCCCTGCTGAACCCAACATGTTGATTATTTTAGGAGAATAAGCATCTCATCTCATTTTCTGAACCGCTTAATCCTCACTAGTGCCGCAGGAGGTGCTGGAGCCTATGCCAGCTGACTTTGCAGGGCACAAGGAGACAAACAACCATACCTAGGGGCAATTTAGAGTGTCCAATCAGCCTACCATGCATGTCTTTGGAATGTGGGAAGAAACCAGAGTATACATGGAGAAAACCGATGCTGGCCCAGGAAGATCAAGCAAGCTTCAGGTGCACTGACCTCGATTGGAACCCTGGTCTCCACCCACTGTGAGGCCAACGCACTAACCACTCATCCGCCGGGCCGCCGGGAAAAAGAGTATGTCAAAAATAAATAAGAGCATGAGACGATACAGTGTATTTTTATGACAATTAAGTAGAAGTAGTAACAATAATTTCATGACCTAAAAGTCAGACTAGCTTCTCATTTACAATGATGACATGCGACAAGGCCTAGGAATAAAGAACAAGTCAGCATCAGACCAATTAAATAAGATCAGGAAAGGAAACATCACATAAGCAGTCTGCTTAACCAAAGTCATGAAAGTGTGAACATTAACAAATGTGAACATTCCAATTTTTTTTCATGTGACACATTTTCTTAAGCATGAAATTGTTTAAATAGGGTTTCCTGACAATGTCAAAACGCCATGGTACAAACCTGCTCCATGCGATCAAATGCAGTGGCACCATCTAGTGTCCAAAGAGAACTGATGACACTATCAGGTACTGAATTCGTTTTATGTCTACAGTCAGGCAACTTTAATTTAGCAGGTCTTCTTTCAAAAGCTCAAATTTGCGACTTTTTATAGTGTTGACTAATTTAATCATTTTAATATTATGTTGTGAAGAAAGAACACTTTCGACATGCTACAAGTTTAGAAAAGCTGCTTCTAATTTTTTTCTCTCTCTCTATATATATATATGTATATATATATATATATATATATATATATATATATATATATATATATATATATATATATATGTATATATATATATATATATATATGTATATATATATATATATATATGTATATATATATATATATATATATATATATATATATATGTATATATATATATATGTATATATATATGTATATATATATATATATATATATATATATATATATATAAAGAATGTAAATATACTACTTTATATACTGTACTCACAGTGAAAAGGGTTCCTCTGTGCTTGATAGAAATAAAAAAAAAACAGGATAATGGGAGTTTTCGTCCAAGTCCTTACAGTGGAGCCCTCTTTCAGCGAGGTACAGCTTTGTGTTCGGGAAGAAACAGTGTGTGAAAGCTTTTATGATCCAGGCTTTCTGGTTGCTCTTCCAATATACAGGCAGCACGGCTCTGTTCTTAGTTGTATTAAGTTCATTTTGTCTTCTTGTGGCCATGTCTGCTCAACATTATCCGCGATATTCGAGGGATTACTGTACTCACCTGAGTACGCGTGGGATGAAAACATGTCAGGTAACAAAACCACCTTAAAAAACACCATTGTCTGTTATAAACGAATCAGTCAAAACAGGCTTTGTTCTTGTTTTTTTAAGCACAAGCTAAAGCCCCCAAAAAGCTTGTTTTAGAACCGAAAGGCAGTTGTTGCGCTATAAAAATAATTCTCTTTTGAGAAATGGGTTAGATGAGAGAGGAAAATTTCACTTACATGCATAGCACAGCAAACTAATCGATAATCCTTGCAAATGCTCAAAGCTTGAGTTTACACATTTATAAAAGGTAAAGAAATTCAATTACTCTATTTGGATCCAACAGCCGTTTCTGGCCGCCAGCGAGTTTTCAGGTGCACCCCAGTGGTGGACGGTCATGGCCTGCAAGGCCTTCTCTGCTGGCCTAAAAAAATATCTGAATCACAGATTGATGTGAATTATGTTTTGTCATGAATACTTATTAAATAATTCCAAATTGTCCGTCAGCTTCCTTTCATTGCTTTTCCCCTGGTTGCGCTGCTTCCAGATGTGTGTTTTCATATTTCAGCATCACATTTCAGCAATTGTTTTTTGCCAGGGTCAGAAATCTGCCTCAAGGCCTTCACAATCAGTTCTACAGGCTCTGCTGCATAAAACAAGCGTCGATCAAACTGTTGCTTTAACCAATCAGATTTCGAGTTGGCAACGCCAAGGCCTTCTCACAGGCGTAGGGATACGTCATCGCTTTCACTAACTATGATTGGCTAGTGATAGAGTGGACTAGCCAGCTTTTATTACAGAATATTCCGGGCACATTTGAACTACAGGCAAAGGCTGTCATCCACAAATGCGCACAGACAGACAAGAGGGTGGTAACGAGACTATGCTTAGGTTGGGATTTTCCACTAAAAAAGTATACTATTGTTATGAACCGGCCGAAACACTAACTACAATATTTGAATTTCTTCAAGGGTGCATCTGGTTAGAGTTGAAACTCCTACGATATTGTTATCTTCTCTCAAGAATATACTGGCTTGCAGGACAGAGCTCTACTTAGGAAATTCGGGTGTTCATGCAGTCATGACTAGCTGTGGTCAAAATGCACATTTTAATCAGAAAATTTCAATCCAAACATTTCAGCGCCATAGAAGAAACAGTGCCCTGACCTCCGCCATTTTTCGCCGCCATTTACCATCTGTCTTCCGGTTGCAAGTTTAAGCCTTAGCTTAAACTTAGGGTTAGGGATAGGGTTAAAAGCTGCAGCTCGTTCAGGCCTTGAGGGAAGGTGAGAAGCGAAAACATGAAGAATTTTGCGTTGAAATGTTAGATAAACTCGAAAAAGACGATCGGCTAGTTTTTAGTGATGAAGCCATGTTTCACACAGGTGGCAAAGTTAATAAACAATGTTCGCATTTGGGGCAAAGAAAATCCTCATGGAACAGTTGAACATGGCTCACCAAAAGTTAGTGTTTTGTGCAATATCCAAGATAAAGGTTTATGGGCCTTTTTTCTTCAAAGGAAATGTGAGATGTTTATCCGAAAATTGCCTAATTGATGAGGTCATAGAAAATGAAGACGAAAGTTTCATTTTTTTCAGCAGGATGGGCTCCACCGGGAGCTCAATGTACAAGCCTACCTTAATGAGGTTCTGCCAGAGAGATGGATCGGTCGAGATAGTGAAGAAGACGATTTGCTTCTGAAATGGCCACCACGATCACCAGACTTTTCTCCGTGTGATTTTTTCCTCTGGGGTTATGTAAAAAGACTAGTCTTCGTACTTGCTCTTCCAGCTAACATTGAAGAACTGACACAGAGAATTACAGCTGCACTGGAAACTGTTACCGAAGACATGCTACATCAAGTTTGGCACAAGCTCGAAAGATAAGGCATTTTGCATGTTAGAGTATGCTCGGACTCAGTCACCGAAAACAGTGCAGCGTGCCTTCTTCACAAATTTTGCAAAGAAGGCACCAACTACAAAACAAATTAGGACTTGGCACCAAAATTTCAAGAAAAGGGCTGCTTATGCATACCTAAATTGCCAGGACGGCCATCAACATCAGCAGACAGTGGAGCAGCTTTGTAAAGCCTTCCTGCGTAGTCCTCGTAAGAGTCTGAGAAGAACAAGTGTGGAAACCCATATTCCAGTTTGGCGGATTCTGAGCAAACAATTGCAATTTAAACCTTAGAAGCTGCAGCTCGTTCAGGCCTTGAGGGAAGGTGATAAGCGAAAACATAGAAGCTTAGAAGCTGAAATGTGCGGAGTCACAGGCAGTGCTCATATTGAACATTTATGAAAATCTGTCATAGAATCAACAAATATTTGTACTTTGATTTGTAAATTTAACCAATAAAACACATGAGCTCCAACATAAAGTGTATTTAGTTTCATTAAGATCCATCAAGTAGTTTCCGAGATATGGGCATTTAGAATGGGGACAACCATTTTGGAACACCCTGTAATTCAGAAAAAAACTGCGATGTAGTGAAGCAGCAAAAGGTGAAGCCACGAAGTGAAGATGGATCACAGTATTATTCATTTGTGTATTTTGTTGTTAAAATATTTTGACATTTTACAGTTATCTGGAAACAAAAATGTGGACAGTGAAGCCAAAGGTGCATGTCAATAGTTATCAAGATGACCTGTCCAGTCCATGCACCCACGTACACTGAGCCCTAATCTGCTTCTGACCTTTTAACTTTCAAAGTCACAAGGTAGAATGTGTTGATCATTGTCAACAGCTTTGTGTCAGGCTTCCTACCTGCCAGTTGAAAATGCAGAAGAAAACGACAATTCATGACAATCCAAAGAAGAGAAATTGCTTCCATTAAGTAATTGCCTAAAACATCTGGGCAATATAATTGTCACTTTCTTCATTGAATATATGTATATTTTGTTTATTGGAGGAACACCAGCTATGGATCCAATGTGTTCATAATTTAAAATTTTAAATGCTATTTCCGGGCCCACCTAACTTCAGTGTGGACAGGCGCTAAAATCAGCTGGGATGGGATAAGCTCCAGTGAACCCTTACGAGAATATGTGGTACAGAAGATGAATGATATTATGCTACTTGCAAAGTCATTTGGTTAACTTACCTATGTAAATGACCTTGTTAGTCCTTACAACACAACAGTTGACCAAGAAATCTCGATCTTTACATATAACTGGAGGAAGCGTGTTGCTTGTAAGCCATAGCTTAATAGCCTGATAAAACTGACTTAACTGAATGCTAAAACACATGTTTTTACAGAGGGCTGATCCCACTGTTCCATAAATGCAACTGTGTCTGGCTTAATTAGAATCTATAGAAGAAATTTAGCTCATAAACATCTAAACCAGAAATGTTACCAAAACATAAAATACTAAATTTATTTCAGCCATGGACTGAAATGATGATTTCTTACTACATTTATAAGAGAAATTGTTATTGTATAACGTATATCGACACATATATACATATATGTATACATACATATACTATATATATATATATGTATACATACTATATATATATATATATATATATATATATATATATATATATATATAGAGCATGCATTACAGCGTAGGCTGAATAAATTAATTTGTATTCTAAAACACAGTTATTACATCTGATTAGCCAACAGTCCAATCTAGATTCAGTTCCATGAGTAGATCAATTGATGTGTTGTTTCATCTACTGAAAACAGAGAGTAACAAAACTCCATAAACCAAGTCTGCATAGTGTTAGATTGAAGAGCCAAAAATCAATTAGCAGACTGACCCTGAAACCATCGTGTTTTAAAACGGGGTTCAATGGTTATATTTACTCTGTGTGTGTGTTGGATGTTTGTTGGGTGTGGCTTTTAGTTGAAGAGTTTAGGCAGCCTACTTAGTGTATATATATCCCACTATTTCTCACTGACCAAGGTGCATGTGCCTAGGGGACTTACATCAGAAGCCCACACCATGGAGAACATTTCACTGTTCTCATTGCTGTTGGCGTTCGGATTTGTGCTCATCCAGTCCGCGCCATTTGACCAGGATGCCATGGCGATAGAGTCTTGTGAGGATGCTTTGGCACTGGGCGCTGCTAGACAAGCTCTTACCAAGATCAACCGTGACCGGCACGAGGGTTACATCCTGAGCCTTCATCGCTTATCCAACGCACACTCCACAAAGCATGTAAGTGTCACCACTTTGTGACTAGCTAGCATGTGTTACATTCTTGTTTCCCAAAGAGATGTTTTTATTTGGTTGTTTTTTATTTAGATCTAACTGCAATACTACCAGAGAGAATTTATATATCTGTGATTAAAGTGTCGTTGGTTCAGGCAGTCTGGGTCGACTCCTGCTCAGTGGCAGTGTGATTGTGAGTGTGAGTGGTTATTTGGGTCACCTGCCTGTGGTTTGCTGGGATAGGTTCCAGCAGCCCCCATGGCCCTTGTGAGGATAAGCAGTACTGTAGATGAATCATGTAGAGGAGAATTTAGCCTCTTATGGCAATTTAAATTCTGTAAATATAACGTAGTTAGTTTGTGTGAAGCCAATTAAATGGAAATGAATCCCTCTATTTTTTCTTTTAAAAAAAAGTTTTTTTAATCAGTTGAAGTGACCAATTTAACAAATGTTATCATGTCTGATGTTCATTATAGGGAGAAAACGGTATTGTTTTCTATCTAACTTTGGATGTTGTTGAGACCAACTGTAGTGTTCTCAGCAAGAAGGACTGGAAGGACTGCGAGGCTCGCCCCATTTCAAACACAGCTGTAAGTCGCAAGTACTTTCATTTCTCTGATACCCGCTGTACGTGGTTCTTTCGGCTGACTTTGGTGCAGACGGCCTGGGATGAATGCCCACTCGGTGACGACGTGGTTTTAAGTGTGAATGGTTATCTAGGATATAGTCTGTACCACGACGTCATCTGGGATCACCACGTGCCCCTAACAATGGTGAAAATGAATGAATGAGCGAGCGAGTGAGTGAGTGAGTGAGTGAGTGAGTGAGTGAGTGAGTGAGTGAGTGAGTGAGTGAGTGAGTGAGTGAGTGAGCGAGCGAGTGAGTGAGCGAGTGAGTGAGCGAGTGAGTGAGCGAGTGAGTGAGCGAGCGAGCGAGCGAGCGAGTGTGAGTGAGTGAAATTTTAATACATAACTCTCTTTTTTAAACAATATAAATATTTGTAAATCCAATGTGTAATACTGTATTAGACTAAAAGCTAGTTTCTGTCACTGATGACTAAACATTAATGTCTCAAGACCCCTTTTTGAAGGTTTCCGTCTGATCACAATCTTGAGCCCCAAATCCCTTGTTTTTTTGTTTTGGTCAGGCTAGTGGTTAGATTTGGGATTAGAAACCTGCACTCCAAATTCTTTGAAGTGATTTTACAGAAATGTTTTGGACACAACACTACTAAATACAATTAATCTTAATTATTTTCCCTTCAGGTATACGGACAGTGCAAAGCAGCTATTTTCATGAACAGGGTGAACAGGGTGGTGCGTCTGTATAAGTACAACTGTGTTATTAGACCAGGTATGATGCAATTATTTTTCTTTTTTTCTGGAATGATACAATAAACCGCAACAACCACTAATGCTTCTGTATTGATTATCTGTCTGTCTGTCCATCCGTCTGTCTCTCTTGTTTTGTGTGTTTCTCTTTCTCTAGTTCCAGCAGAAAGGGTGAAAGGTTTGTGCAATGACTGTTCAACTAATATCGGTTTTGACAATGCTGAGGTTCAGAAGACTGTCTCAGAATCGCTGGTGAAGTTCAACAATGATAGTGGATTGGCCAATCAATTTGCCCTGCTGAATATTACCCGGGCAAATGGAGGGGTATGATCTACACTTGCAAACACATAAGAGGATATTGTGTGGCATATTGTAGCTGAATATATATTTTGTGTATTGTACTCAACAGACAGTACAATTGAATAATTGTAAATGACATTAATAATACTTGGTCTTGAATGGTGGATAAATAAAATGAAATCACATCAAAAATATAGGTAAAACAAATTAGCAAGGATATCCAAATGCTTTCCAAAAAGAAAAAAAAATGCACAAATGCAAAATGCCATAAGACATACCCCAATTGCCACAACATGACACTCAATTGCTCACAACAGGAATGCAAAATAACCACAGAAGGAATCAAAACTGACTCAGAAGTAGACTAAATTCCACGGAAATAGACAATAGGACTAAAAGTTCCATTCTGTTGCAACCCACACTAAGCAATATAGCAGTGTTTCCCAACCACTATGCCATGGCATGATGGTCAGGTGTGCCACCGGAAATAACCTGACAAGAATTAATACATTATCTCTCATCTCATTTTCTGAACCGCTTTATCCTCACTAGGGTCGCGGGGTCATGCTGGAGCCTATCCCAGCTGGCTTCGGGCCAGAAGCAGGGGACACCCCGAATTGGTGACCAGCCAATCACAGGGTACAAGGAGACAAACAACCATTCACACTCACACTCATACCATTCCTACCATGCATGTCTTTGGAATGTGGAAGGAAACTGGAGTACTTGGAGAAAACCCACGCAGGTAAAGCAAACTCCACACAGGTGGATCGACCTGGATCTGAACCCAGGTCCCCCACTGTGAGGCCGTCTAACCAATCAGTCGCCGGGCCACCCAAATACATTATAATAATCCAAAATAAAACATATAACATTACAAGATTAAAATTGAAATACAATATCGGCGGCCTGGCAGATGAGTGGTTACTGCGTCAGCCTCACAGTTCTGGGGTCCTGGATTCGAATCCAGGTCGGTCCTCCAGTGTGGCGTTTGCATGTTCTCCCCTGTGTGGGTTTTATCCGAGTACTCCAGTTTCCTCCAACATTCCAAAAACATGCATGATAGGCTTGTTGGAGACTCTAAATTGGCCTTAGGTATGAGCGTGAATGGCTGTCGGTCTCCTGGTGCCCTGCGTTCGGCTGGCCACTGATTCAGGGTGTCCCCCGCCTCCGGCCAGACGTCAGCAACACACGTGAGGATAAGTGACTCAGAAAATGAATGAATGAACATGAATCCATATTGCATTGTGTAAGTACTCTTGTATTTAAAATGTCTTTGTGAAAATCTGCCTAACCCAAATTTATAACCTCTGAAGCCAACATAAAGTCCTTAAGAAGTTTTAGACAATAAATATGGATCTGTTAAACTAATCTGGGTAATCCTGTCTGCTCCTGATGAATGTCATTTAATCATCGTAGGGTTTCTAACAACACATTACCCATTTGTTTTCATGTCAATTCACCTCATGAGTCATGTGATGGTGCAAAACATTCATAGGTTGTTGCAGTCACAGTAAGAATATTAGCAGCAGGGATACAAGTACAACTGCATTTGCCATTATAATTCACAAGTAAAACATGTGCCAAAAAATGCTAAATTTATCATTAATCATTTGACAATCTATCTTATAATGTTTATGATGTTTGATTATTTGAGTACTAGCTCTAAAGGCTGAAATGTATATTACATGGTGTCTACACAGAAATATTTCCTAATCTTGTTTTGTTTTCATACAGATGGCCGTAGGAATGTATTACCACGTTGAATACACCATTCAGGAGACCACTTGCTCCAAGACTAAAGACAGTGGGACAGACAAGTGTCCTATAATGGAGTGTGAATTTGCTGTACGTCTAAACAAATCGACTGAAATATTTTTCTATGCCATCATCTAGATATGTGGCATTTGTATGTTTTACTACTTCCTGTGTGGGTTTTCAATAGGTACTGTAGTACAATTAAAAATCATGCAGGTTTGTTTAACTACAGTAGAAGCCTTAAATCTGTCTACAGCTGTATATGCGAGTGTAAAGGGGTTTGTGGGGGTATCTTGCAATTAGAGCATTGAGAAATGAATACGTGGAAAAATTATCAAATAATGTTGTCATATCTTTTCTCTTTCTTCCTCCTCAGCACAAGGGTTTCTGTAAGGCCTCCCACGTCCATACTCCCACTGGTGAAAGCGAGATTAGTGTGGCATGTGAGATCTATGAGCCTGAGGTAAAAGCATGAACCATTCTTGTATCTTTATATGGATGGTTGAATTGGTTTCATTAATGCAGGATTTCGAAGGTCAAAGGCTTTATACAATATCAGCTCATTCGTTAAATCACAATATGATTAATGATATTAGCTGAGCCAAGCTGCTCCAAGGATGCAGGTTTAAAAATGAATTGAATACATACGATTGGCTGGCCACCATTTCGGGGGTTAGCAAGCATTTGTATGTTTCTGTTTAAATTGGTCAGATAAAAATGGCAACTGACATAGAAAACAGAAAAAAATAGAAAATTCAGTAAAACCAAAACTATGTTCATGTGTTTGCATATCATATATTGGTTATGTCCTTTCGGAGAACAGTGACCATACCACAAACACTCATTCACAATCTTTTTCCAGGCTGCTCAACGAGAGAAGAAACTCCACCACGAAGAAACTGATCACAGTCATAATGACACACACCCTCACAGTCACAGTCACGATGAAGCACATGCTGCGGACTCAACCCACACTCATGACCACATCCATGACCACACAAAGAGTCATGCTCACAATGATAAAAATGACATGCATGTTGAGGGGAGTGATCACCACCACACACACGACCATCATGAGGGAAGTGCCCACAGGCACGCTCACGACCACTCCCACGACCATGGACATAATCATGATCATGTGCACAGTCACCACGCCAAGGCACACGATCATAGTAATGACTCACCCAACCACCACCATAACTACAAGCATGAACAAGGGGTACACACTCATGAGCACGACCACGAACTTGCCCTGGATCATGAGCACAAACACACTCACTTGCATGAGCATGAGCACCACCATCATCATCATACCCATGATCACGAGACAACATTCCATGATAATCCAGAGGGCATTGTGACGGTTTTGCCTGCTATGGACGAACCAATGACGCTGCCTTCCTTCCCTGATACCCCTGCAAGTGAAGTTGGAGTTGTGTTGCCTCTTATCCCTGATCCACAGATCCCTGGTCAGATGCAACCAACCATTCGGCCTTTCCCTACTTCAGTTTCATCTGAATGTGCTTCACCAAAACTAGGTGAAACGCTGGTGGGGAAATTCTTTGAAGAAGATCCCATGTTCAAGCCGGCCAATTAATCTGGCAGATCTACACACACCAGTACAGTGAAATGTAGTACATGTTTCAACTTAACCTGACTGAGAAAACCTCAATGGTGCGAATCAGAACTTTTACCTCTGCTAAAGTTAATGTTTGGACGTTGCAGTTCCTCTTGGTTATACAGTACTATAAACAATATACAAATAAATACAGATCTATTGTTTGAAAGCATTAAATAGTGACAAGTTGGTGTCCATCCCAAAAACATGATCCTTGCTCCCTTTTGCCTGTTTTTTGCAAAGCTTGATTCTCATTAAGGAGTCGTTGGCTAAATAAAATAATAAAAAGCAATCCAATTGCATTTAAATTTCACATATGGGTTTGATATACATGCTCACTGGACTGCTCTGTCTGAGAATACTTGACAACTCATGAGAATCTTATCAGAGTATTCAAAAGTAATCATTACATACACAGATCCGTAAGTATTAACAAATATGATAAAAAAAGGCCGGGCGGCCCGGCGGCTTGAGTGGTTAGCACGTCAGCCTGACAGCACTGGAGTCCTGGGTTCAAATCCAGGTCAGTCCACCTGTGTGGAATTTGCATGTTCTCCCCGGGCCTGCGTGGGTTTTCTCCGGGTACTCCAATTTCCTCCCACATTCCAAAGGCATGCATGGCAGGCTGATTGGACACTCTAAACTGCCCTAAGGTATGAGTGTGAGAGTGAATGGTTGTCTGTCTCCTCGTGCCCTGCGATTGGCTGGCCACCGATTCAGGGTGTCCCCCGCTTGTGGCCCGAAGTCAGCTGGGATAGACTCCAGCAACCCTAGTGAGGATAAAGCGCTTCAGAAAATGATTGAATGAATGAATGAATAAAAAAGGACATATGCCTGAACGGAAAAGGAGTATGTAGACGAGTTCTTATGGATTTTATCATGGATTACAAAATTACAAGAGGTTAAGTGGGTCCTCAAAACATGGGATTTTACCATATAAATTCAAACCGGGGGCTCACCTCCTTCCTCACCACAACGGACCAGCCCGCACCATTCTACCTGTCAATCTCCCGCTCCATTTTTTACCTCATTCGTGAACAAGAGCCCACATCCCTGACCCCTAGAGGGTATGCCACCTGGGACTGATTGTCTCCTGACCGCTGCACACTCGATTGAAAATCGTTAAGGTGAGAATTCGAGATCGCGGCCTGATGAAGAACTACATAATCTGCAAAAAGCAGTGAAGCAATACGGAGGCCACCAAACCGGAACACCTCAATGCGACGGTGGAGTCTACATATTCTGTCCTTAAAGTTATGAACTGAATCGGCAACATAGGGCAGCCCTGACGGAGTCCAACCCCCACTGGAAACAGATCCGACTTACGACCGGCTACCCGAACCAGACTCTGACAGTCAGTGATGGACCGTCAGGGCCTGCAAGGCTTTCTCTGTTGGCCTAAAAATATCTGAATCACAGACTGATGTTAATTATATTTTGTCCATGAATACTTATTAAATCATTCCAAATTGTCAGTCAGCTTCCTTTCATTGCTTTTCCCCTGGTTGTGCTGCTTCCAGATGTGCGTCTTCATATTTAAGCATTTAACCAATCACATTTCAGCCAATATTTGTTGCCACGGTCAGAAATCTACCTGGAGGCCTTCACAATCAGTTCTGCAGGCCCTGCAGCATAAAATAAGCGTTGATAAAACTGTTGCTTTAACCAATCAGATTTCAAGTTGGCGACACCAATTCCTTCTCGCAGGCGTAGGGATACGTCATCGCTTTCAGAAACTATGATTGGTTAGTGATAGAGTGTACTAGCCATCGCTAGCAAGCTATATCTGTTGCGAGCTGCACAAGCAAATATACTGTTGTGTTGAATTAATAGCGGTTTTGTCAACCCACAATGGCTGAAGGAGAAGAAATTGATTTGGTTGCAGATTTACTGTCAAAGCCATTTTCAAGATGGACTTTTCAAGAAAAGATGGACATCATTAAGAACCGTCAGACAACCCCGTAGCTAGAGTGTCGAGTGGAGCTACAGCTCAGCGAGAAAGTGCTCAGGAAAATGGAGCTTCACAACGAAAAGCTGAAGAAAAATAGATAATTCTTGAAAAGACTGATAGACTGTCGTTTTTTTGCGCAAGCAGGAAGTTTCATGTCGGGGACACGATGAAAGAGCTGGATCCAAATACAAAGGAAACTATTTGGAGCTTCTTTCCTTACTGCTGAGAGAAACACAGATTTACATTACCACCTGTCCTCTATTAAAGTGTTTAGTGGTACGTCGGGCAAAATACAAAACGTCCTGCTATTACTGAAGTGATGGGGAAAGAGATCAGAAGGGAAGTTAAGAAAGCACTGTTTTTCTCTGTTATGGTGGATGAGACGGCGGACACGAGTAACGCAACACAGCTCGCACTGATTTTTGGTCTGTGGCTATATTCCTAAATATTATTTCAATTTTATGAGGTCATTATTGATGCTTGTGGGAGGAAAACCAGAGTACCCGGAGGAAACTCATGCAGGCCAGGGAGAACATGCACACTCCACACAGGTGGACCGACCTTGATTTGAACCCAGGACCCCAGAGCAGTGAGGGTGACGCGCTGACCACACACTCCACGGGGAAGCCCAGTTTTATAGCCATAAAATACGAGGATGTTTTTAACCACCTCAATGACTTCGACCCCAGAAATTGGAGACTAGGCCTTAGAGTACTGCTTCCTCATGGGAAGGCGTGTCAGTGGCATTGAGATCTTCAAAGTATTCCCACCGATTCACTACATCCGGAGGCGAGGCCGGCAGCGCCCCTTCCCCATTATACACTGTGTTGATGCTGCACGGCTTTCCCCTTCTGAGACGTCAGATGGTGGACAAAAATTTCCTGAAACAACACGAAAGTCGTTCTCCATGGCCTCAGCAAACTCCTCCCATGCCCTAGTTTTTGCTTCAGAGACCACCAGAGCCACTTGGCCAGCCGGGACCCGTCATTTGCCTCGGGAGTGCCGCAAGCAAAAAAGTGCCTACCAGTGGGTTATGGGATTGCCACCACGACAGGCACCGACAACCTTGCAGCCGCAGCTCCGTTCCGCAACCCCGGCAATAGTGGGTCGGAGGACTCAGACTCACTGTCCCCCACCTCTTCCCAGACAATACACATTTAATTTCATTTATAACACTCTCTATGAGTGATAACGATAAATTTGTACATCCAACACGACAACATTTTTGATCAGTTTAAAACAGCTATTCAATAATATAATTAACACTAGCTACAGTAATCCCTCGAACATTGCGGTTAATGTAGACCAGACATGGCCGAGATAATTGAAAAATTGCGAAATAGGGTCACCCCTATTATAACTTTTTTCTTCTTCTTTTTTTTCCTATTAGCAAGAGTGGCTTCCGCTTACGAGTTTCAGCGTGGATTTTCACATTTTTATGAACTTTAATTTTTTAAATATTTTTTTTAATAAGTAAAAGCGGAAAAATTCGTGAAGTAGTGAATTCGCAATAAGGGAAGACACGATAATCGACGGATTAATGTATTTTCAAACTACAACAATGAAAGGGACGGTCCAGAAGAAATGGGCAAGAGAATATAGAGTGGTGAAAGACCCCGCCAAATTTGAAGAATTAAAAAATGGCTAACTCTTTGGCCATTAGCTCGCAGACGGTGTAGGCGTGTCCGCTGCCTGTGTTCAAACCACAGTAGCCGTGAATTGCAGGGTACAACAAGATGAACATCCATTCACTCGCACACTCATACCTAGGGACAATTTAGAATGTTCCACTGGAGTACAGGGGTGGCGAACAAGTTAGACACAAAGAGCCAAATTTTAAACTGTCAGACTCCAAGATCCACACCTTACGTCAAAAGCATCATAAAAAAAATCAAATCTGCCAATTTGTTTTTTAAATGTACTAATTTATTATTAGTTTTTAATGGGCCCTGATGAATTACTGTGTTTTAAGAGAGAATAAAATAGGAGAAACATGTAATGAGGCTAAGAGCCACAGTATATATATACAAAATATAATGAGAAACAAAGAACCCCATTCATTTGGGCTGAGAGGTGCATGCGGCTCAAGAGCCACGTGTTTGCCACCCCTGCACTAGACCTACCATGCATGTTTTTGGAATGACGGAGGAAACCTCAGTGCCCGGGGAAAACTCAGGCAGGGACGTGAGGACATGTGGACTTCTCACAGGAAGGTTAGAAGCCACTAGGAATTGAACCCTTAATCTCAGAACTGTGAGGCAGACGGGCTCGTCACTCAGATCAGTGTGCTGTCCACATTTAATTTTTTAAAACTAGACTGTTGATGGGGAAAAGATTGCATAGTTATTCTGTTGTCATATTCACAGTGTTGATTATGTTTGTTTTATCTAATTCAGTTACGGGTTTAACAGCAGTTGGCATTACCACTTCTAATAATGTATTTTTATTAAGTTGTCATTTTGTGAGGTTGGAAAATGTAGCAAGCATATTTTTTTCAAAACAAGTAATATATGCAGACATACATAACATAACGTACATAATTGACAATCTGGTTTTTCACATTTGTGTTGCAGATAATTAACTGAGAACATCTTGGGAAGATTATGAACTAGTTCTCCATGTGAAGCCTTCAGCACAGCATTAACTGCAGTGCTTAAACAATATCTAAAGCTGTTGTGTGAAAATGAATTATTGCTGCTCCACTTCCAATTTCCTTCATGCCTCGGACCACCTTGAGTGGAGCTATGCATCTTTATTCCCTTAGTGACACAGATGGGCTCTGCCTTAGTCAGCCAGATATGTGCATTATGAAACAATTACAGCAGCCATACTCGTAAAACAGTGCACAATATCTGTTGTTTATACTTAAGGCATATTTCCCACTTCAAACCGAAACCATTTGAAAATTGCAATATCAAAAAGTACGCCAGAAATATTTGACACAATTAAAATACATTTGGGACATTTTGTCAAACATTTTTTTTGAAAAGACTGTAATGTATTAATATCTAAATATACAGTCATACCTCGACTTAAGAGTGCCTCTGGGTACAACATTTTCAGGTAACGAAACCTTTTGAGATGCAAATGAGTGCCTCGAGATACAAAAAAAGCTCCAAGCTACGAAAACGTCAATACATTTCCTATATCCGTTATTTTATTTTGAAATTTTCGCGAATGCACTGCTTCTTGCTTGACAATTTACCTAGACTCTACTGGGTTCTCATTTGCTGCCTCACAACAACCCTCCATGTTTCTTTGACCACCGTTGTTGTCACGTTTGTTGGAATTTTGGTGGAGGTGTGTGTGTGTGTGTGTGTGCGTGTTTCCTTGTGTGCTGTCTGGGTGATGTGTGTCCCTCTTGGCTCCCCTTCCTTATGTGACCAGGTGTGTTTGATTCATAAGTATCCCTTGTGTGTCTATTTATACGTTGCGTCCTGGTATGTCTGATTGTGGGAGTATTGCTGCTACCATTACCTTGTGTGTCCCGTCCAGTAAGTCATGTTTCATTTGCCCTTTTTGTCAGTATGCGTGTTCCTGATTTATTTTGTCACTTTTGTATTCACCATTTTTGGCATTAAAAACCCAAGTTTTGCACCATCAATTTTTGACGCCTTTTTTCCCTGCATCCTGGGTTCAACTTTGCCACGCAGCCGACCCAAAACATGACAGTTGTCTGCTTAAACTTATGCTTGAAAGAAGATGTGGCCAAGTGCCTTCAAAGGACTCGCAGTTGACAACAACTATTTCAAGTTTCAACACTGCTGATGACCTTTTGCGACACTGTGGTGGGATCTACAGTGTTTTATGCAGTGGTCTGTTGAGGATGCGGGAGCACGGAGAAGGACAGGAAGAGGCTGAATAAGCTGTTCAAGAGGGCCAGCTCTGTTGCGGACTGTCCTCTGGACTCTGTGGAGGAAGTGGGAGAGAGGAGGATGCTGGCCAGGATGATGTCCATCATGGACAGCACCTCCCACCCCCTGCATGAGTTTGTGGAGTCCCTCCGAAGCTCTTTGAGCAATAGACTGCTGCACCCTCATTGCAGGAAGGAGCGCTTCCGCAGATCCTTCCTCCCATCAGCTGTCAGGCTCTTTAACAAAAGAAAGGTCTGAATGTTAAGACCAACCGTATGTATCCATATGTATGTGTGTATACATATGTATATATATATATACATGTATATATATATACATGTATATATATGTGTGTGTGTATAGATGTATATATATACACACACACACACATATATATGTGTGTGTGTATATATATATATATATATATATATATATATATATATATATTTCACTCAACACGCTTATTTATTTATTTACTTATTTATTACCTATTTATTTATGTCTAAAATGTATTTTCCTGTGTCTGTATTCTCACCCTCTTGCTACTGTGACAGTGAAATTCCCCAAATACAGGATGAATAAAGTTATCTAATCTCATCTAATTATCTTGTGATTTTTTCACCACCATTTGTCGTTGTGGGCTTGAAGTTTTGCTTGGAGGAAGCTATGGCCACTGAGTGCCTTCAACAAACTCACAGTCGAGCCTCAACCTAAACCACAGCCTGCGGTTGGGCGAAATTGTGTCGCGGGGGCAGGTGATGGGGCTTGTGGTCAGTTAGGAGGACGTTGACGAGTGTTCACGAGTTGTGCGATCACCCCCATTGATGGCGTTTGTCTTGTGGGTTTTACAATAATTAAGTCATCAGAAGCAATTGTCTTTAGATCAATTTTTCTCAAAACGTCTGTCAACAGGCATCGTCGAAGGGGAACTTAAATCCAAACAGGTAAGAAACAGTGTCGATAAATAAAAGGGGTGAAAGATGCCAAATAAATCATAAAACGCTAATGAAAAAAATTAAAAGTTCAATGTAACATTGTTTTGAATTCTTAATTTTATGTTTATTAGATGTGTGTTCATGTATTCGTGTGCTCTCTGCCTTTGTTGCATAACATTAGCTTCCTGACACCTGTGCACATGCGCTTTAACACAAATAGATTTTGCATGTTTATTAATTTTGATGGATTATTAAATTATTTCATGATCATTTTTCATTTTTGTGTCTTCAAAGTTTTCCTACAAAATTGGGACACTGCATTTTTAAGGGTCTAGTTGGTTGTTTTTGTTGGGACCGTGGAACGAATTAGACTATTTAGATATAAAGTACTGCTCTACTTACAAAATTCTCAATTTCCGAAAAAAGTTCTGGAACCAATTCATTTCATAAGTAGAGGTATGACTGTAATCTATAAATTAAAAAAAAAATGTAAATCCTTTCAGTACTGTACTCCCAGTGAAAATATTTCCTCTCCACTTCATTTAATAAAAACAAAAACTGGTTATTGTGATCTTTAGTCTAAGTCCTCTTTGTCAGATTAGAGAGACATTGGATCATCGATGGTATCTTCAGGAGGCGCCGTAGGGGCAGCAGGAGGAGAAATGGCTTTTGTAAAAGGACATGGCACTGTCGAGACAATTGGCAAATTCAATGGCTCCGACCATGTGGTCATCAATCTCCTGGAGACGTTGTTGCAAAATGCGTTCCATATTGAAGATCTCCTGCAGTTGTCTCATTATGCCAGCTTTACGGCCGTATCTACGACATAAATCACTCATACCGACAGTTAATTTTTTTCATTCATAGTGGTTACCACTTAGTGTCCTTGAAAAAGGATATTGTGGCCGTCTTTGTTTTTTCTTGGTAAAATGCACGGTAGATTCATTTATGCCACAATGGCGTGCTACTTTCTCAGCCTTTTTATATAATCTTGTTCTATGGTCAAATATGGCTTCTTCAGCTCCAATTCAGCGCCGAAGAATAAACAGAGCCCTGATTTTTGCCATTTTTGTATCCCATGTCTTCAGTTTACGAGTTTTAGTATGGATTCTGACATTTTTGTGAGCTATTTTTATACTTAATATAAAAAAAAACGTGATGTACTGAACCCGCGAAGTGGTGAAGGATCACAGTATATATAATTATAGCTCTGGATTATGTTCTAATTTTACGAAGAATAATAGCATTGCCTGGAGGCCCAGCAGATGAGTGGTTAGCGCGTCGGTATCACACATCTGAGGTCCTAGTTCGAATCCAGGTCCTTCCACCGGTGTGAAGATCTCCCCGGGCTGGCGTGGGTTATCTCCGGGCACTCCGGTTTCCTCCCACATTCCAAAAACATGCATGGTAGATTGAATGGACACTCTATATTGCCCTTAGGTATGAATGTGAGTGTGCATGGTTGTCCCTCTCCTTGTGCCCTGCGATTGCCTGGCCACCAATTCAGGGTGTCCCCCGCCTCTGGCCCGAAGTCAGCTGGGATAGGCTCCAGCACCCCCGCGACCTTAGTCCGAATAAACCGGTTCCGAAAATGAATTTTAAAAAAAAGATGGCATTGACCATGTATTACTCCTTTGACGGTGATAGACGTCAAATCCGATTTGACAATTTGGACATTGGATCACAGGCAGTGGTTTGGACGTCTTGAATAATAATAATATATAAAATGAAATGTTTTAAAAACCTGCTATTTTTTTCCAACCTGATTTTGATCCTCTATTTAACAGATCAAAGTGGAAGAATTTCAATCTGCTCTTTGCATCCTTTGCTTTTTATCAAAATCACCCTCGGAGAAAAAAGTTTAGAGGGCCCTGCTCTCAAGGGATATTAGGTCCTGAGCAAAGTTCCCTCTAATTTTTTGTTGGTCTGAGCAGAAAGACAACCTCCCTGAGCGCACTGAGTACCAGTGTGAGCGACATCATCGGTACTCGGATGATTCGCCTAAAGACGTTTCGCCGACGGACGTTTGACAGACGGGCAGGTCGCCGAATGGACGTTCCACCGAACGTTCATTCGGCCGAACGGAGGTTTCGCCGAAACGGGATTCGAACGCTCGCCCCGCCGGATCGTGTGTGTACAAGTTTTTCAACCTCGGCCCGCGGGCCATATACGGCCCGTTAGGATTTTTAATCCGGCCCGCCGCCGGTGTTGTCCAAATTATAGTAAAAATCAATGTTCGTCTACCATCAATGATAGCCCGGGAATAAGCACTCTTGGGCGGGCAGATGTAGCAGAACCGAGCCGTAAAATGACAGCAATCGGGTCAAATCCATCCTAAAACAGCATTTAATGATTAAATACAAATACTGGATGATATCGCGATGGAGGCAAAAAAAACGTCTATAGACGTCCATTCGCCAAACGGCTCAAAATGCTCTCAAATTCGGTCAAATCCAGCTGAAAACAGCGTTTAATGATTCAATACAAATACTAGTATTTGTATTTAATCATTAAACTAACAAATACTAGTACGACCTGTCCGTCTGTCAAACGTCCGTCGGCGAAACGTCTTTAGGCGAATCATCCGGTCACGACATCATCATTGCTCGCTATGGGCACACCAGTATCACACCTGCCACAAGCAGGTGCATGTCAATGTTCCCTCTAATTTTTCATGTAAAACATGCTGTAAAACACGAAAAACATGAGTGGACAGAGCTACTGCCACTGGCTGCCACTTAAACGGCGCCATCATGGGGAAAGGGGTAAAAAAAAAAAAAAAAAAAAAATTTAAAAAAAAAAATCGATTTTTTTTTTTACTGCGCGCCATATGATTGCTACTGCGCAGAGAAGACGAGAGTAGTGCACAATTGCGCACGCGCGCAGCTTAGAGGGAACATTGGTCCTGAGTGTTTTTTTTCATTGACCAGGAAAAGCCACTTGATCTAGTATTAAAGGCCTTACCGCCAATTTTCTCCTCCAAATCCATGGTTCCAATAGAGTACAAATGTGTTACGTTGAGGGGAAAATCTTAAGAAAACGCATCGCACGTGGTATTTCTGAGATACTGTATGAATCAAAAGGACATTATTAGAGTCAATATCATAGGGAAGTTTGTAATTCATCCGCTAATGGTTGTTTTCTTACTGCAAAAAAGAAAATATCCAACAAATAGTATATGTTAATTTTCCGACATCTACTGGTAAAAAAGAGTATAGCAACGCTGCAAGTCTTGTGCACATATAAGCCATACCCTTCAGTCATCATTTTTTGAGTTATAAATACTGTTTATATGCGAGAAAATACAGAAAATGTCAACTTGAATAGCTGAATAGAGTAGTGACCACTGTCCCTGAAAGGAATAATATTCACTATCCTTTGGCATTAAAATAAATATAAAGTTGTCCATGGAGCTGCCTGAAGCCACTCCTTTAACTGCTGGAGAGAAAATTCCGGTTCTTTCCGTGCACGTCTGTGAATGCGCGCAGTAGGAAGGGGGCAGGTATCACAAGTGTGCCCCTCCTTCCAGAGAGCCGGTGGCTTTGGTCGAATGGAAACCGCTGGAATGGCCGGCCTGACGCTTCTCTACAAGCCAGGCAGGGGGTGGGTGAGAAGAGAGGGAGGGGGCAGGAGGAGTTCCACACTCAAAGTCAAACTCGGAAAAACACATCCGCTTTTGCACGCCGCTTCACCCTTGATTTTTCTTTAGAGGATAGCAGTACACTTCTGGAAGTCGTCTGCGAAGAAGCGTTCGGATTTGAGTGTGTAAGCGCCGCTGCAATGCCGGGACCGACGACAACCATGGGAAACATGTACTGAGCGGATTTGAAGTTTATTCGTGTCTGCTGTCGACGCGTTGGTGTTCCTTAACGCCCCCACCCAATACTGCAGAGTAGTAAATACTTTGAAAATGCATGGGAAAAGCAAATACAACCTAGTAGATGATGGACATGATTTGAGGATCCCGCTACACAACGAGGAAGCATTCCAACATGGAATCAACTTTGAAGCAAAGGTATGAATTGAAGTAGAAAAGTAACGTTAGGTGTACTTAAGTACTGTATAACAACACCCCGTCTCCTTACTTTTAATTAGCTTGCGTTTTGCTCTATCTGACCTTCAGCGGGCAGTACTGTTTTTTGAAATCTACTAATGTCCGTGTAGGGTTCACTCGCCTGATTTCGGTGGGGTTGGCGCGGGCTTGATTCCCGCTGGTAGCTGAATAATTGTGAGTCGTCTATCTCTCTGTGTGCCATACGGCTGACTGGCGACCAGCCTAGGGTGTAGTCTCCCTTTCGCCCGAAGTCAGATGGGATAGGCTCCAGCAACCCCCCCCCCCCCCCCCCCCCCCAACCCTCACGAAGACGAATACACATGTAAATTAGCGAATTTCTCATCTCATTTTCTGAACCGCTTTATCCTCACTAGGGTCTCGTGGGGTGCTGGAGCTTATCCCAGCGGACTTCGGGTCAGAGGCGGGGGACACCCTGAATTGGTGGCCAGCCAATCGCAGGGCACAAGGAAACAAACAACCATTCACACTCACACTCATACTTAGGGGCAATCTAGAGTGTCCAATCAGCCTACCATGCATGCCTTTGGAATGTGGGAAGAAACTGGAGTACCTGGAGAAAACCCACGCAGGCCCGAGGAGAACATGCAAACTCCACACAGGTGGACTGACCTGGATTTGAACCCAGGTCCCCCACTGTGAGGCCGACACGCTAACCACTCATCCGCCGGGCTGCCCAATTAGTGATTTTTAAAGGTTGAAATTATTTACTCTGGAGCCCTTAAAACACATTGTTGACTAAAGTGAATTTTGACAAGTTAATTACCGTAATTACTCGAATATAACGCGCACTCGAAAATAACACGCAGGTAATTTTGGGCCAAAAAAATCTGGAAAAACGCAGTACTCGAATATAGTGCGCACCTAAAATTTCCCGCTGACGAAAATCAGAAATCTTACCTTTTTTTCTTCGTTTCACGATTGTTTTGTTCAAAACCGGATAGAGAAATCTTCAGGTACGAGCGTTTGAATTTTAGGGCAATAGATGATACACAGAGTGGACAAACATATCATGTAGACATGTTATGTTGCAATACCTTTTAGACTTCCTTGAACATTGACTACATTTCAATTGACAATACCATGTTTTAATTCAAATATCTATTGTCATTCTCAAACAAGAAAAGGAACATACAAATTGAATAAATAAATGATTTGAAGATATGCACAATGGAAAAGACTATCACATGTAACAAGGGAATGTACTGCCCCCCGCTGGACATATTTCTAAATACAAGTACGTACTACACTACAATGTAGTATTCTACTTTCCAGCTTATTAATGCAGGATTGTGATGTTTGTGAGGCTTGACGATCTTTAATATGCGTGTATTTTGAATTCAAAGTTGGAAATTGCACAATGTCCGTGCGTCAAAGTGAGTTTGACAATGCTTTTTTCGATCGAAAATTTGTAATTTATTTTAGTTATTGATTATAACACGCACCCCCAACTATTGGAATTAATTATATAGCAAAAATATGCGTGTTATATTCGAGTAATTACGGTAGTACTTACACACGGAGCTAATAGTTCAGTTTAGGCACGCTATACATTATAAATGATTAATAAACCAATGTAATGTTTTTTTTTGCTTATTAATTTGCTTCGTTCCAATTGTTGACACTAGTACATCGGCAGCCTCGATGTGACAAGACCAAGCAGTCGAGTGGAGATTGTTGCTGCGATGAGAAGGATACGGGTAAATATAGTTTTCAAACGCTTTGCTTTTGGTTTCTTACAACTCTTGCTGACTCTGTAGATACTAAGAATGTGCTACAGAATATATCGACGGCACCAGACTATACTATACAGCAGAGTGCTGACCTATTGACTGTACGCACAGATTTTTGTGTACTTAGGCTTTTTAGCTGCTTGCCATTGACAATAATAGACGTCTACTTAACTCAAACTGCGAAGAGTGGCAGTGAATGGTCATCTTTAAATGCCTTTAAAGGCACTAAACGATCTATTTTGAGCGCCGCCTCTCCTAGTTAAGATGGATTGGACATCAAGTGAGCTTGAATGAAATGGGATTTCTAAAGGCCGATTTTATTTGGGTACTCCCACATCCTAAAAAACATGCATGTTGAGCTAGTTGAACATTCTAAATTTCTATTATTTATGACGGTGAGCGTGAATGGTCTCCTCATTCCCGGCGATTGGCTGGCAAAAAATTCAGGGTGACCCTGCCCGCTGACCATAGTTGGCTGGGATAGGCTCCAGCACCCTGTTAGGCCCATTGTGAGGATAAGAACCACAGAGAAGTGAGACCGATGAACTAACCACTCAGAAGCCGCGTTATTAATATATTTCTTACAATTATTTGAGTAGATTAGGTCATTTTACTTGCTCATTTATTTTGTTTATCAACACGTTTATTTGATTAGCATTTAAACCTCACAGTTTTTGACTTGAGGGTTCAATTCCAGGGGGGCCTCACTGTGTGGAGTTTGCACGGTTCTCCCAGACTTGCGTGGGTTTTCTTCCGGTACTCAGGTTTCCTCCCAAATCCCCAAAACATGCATGTAGGCTGGTTGAACACTCTAAATTGGCCAAAGGTATGAGAGGAAGCGTGAATGGTTGTCCGTCTCCTTGTGCCCTGTAATTGGATGGCCACCAATTCAGGGTCGCCATTGTTGGCTGGGATAAGTTATAACATCCCGATGAGTATCTGATCGTGGTGTGGGGGGGTTTATGTGTCCCAATGATCCTAGGAGCTATGTTGTCTGGGGCCTTGTGCCCTGGTAGGGTCACCCATGGCAAACTGATCCGAGTTGAGGGACTGGACAAAGAATGACTCAGAAGACCTCTTATAACAGTTACATAAATGAACCACATTTTCCCTCGCCCGGACGCAGGCCACCGAGGCCCAACTCTGGAGCAAGGGTTGGGGCTGGGGCACAATAACAAGCACCTGGTGGCGTGCACCCATGGGCACAGTCCGAAGAGGCTACGTGGGTTCCCCTTCCCATGGGCTCACCACCTGCGGGAGGAGCCAAAGAGGTCGGGTGCGCAGACAGTTGGGTGGCAGGCAAAGGAGGGGTCCTATGCGGTCTGATCCCCGGCACTTGGGATGTGGAATGTCACCACCTCTGTGGAAAGAGCCAAACGTTTTGTGAGAGTCTGCTGGGAACGCCTGGCAGAGTCCCCCGTCAGAAGGAGTTTCAACTCCCACCTCTGGCAGAGCTTCTATCATGTCCTGGAGGAGGTGGGGGACATTGACTCCGAGTGGACCATGTCCCTCGCCTCAATTGCCGAGGATGCAGACCGGCCGCATGGTGGTCAGTGCCTGTCGTGGCGGCAACCCCAGGACCTGAGATCCATCCGGAGTTTCTAAATGCTCTGGATGTTGTGGGGTTGTCTTGGTTGACATGCTTCTGCAATATTGCGAGGATATCGGGGACAGTGCCTCTGGATTGGCAGACCGGGGTGGTGGTTCCCCATTTTAAGAAAGGGGACCCGGGGATGTTCCAATTTAATGGGGGAATCACACTCCTCTGCCTTCCAGGGAAGATGTATTTGAGGGTACTGGAGAGGAGGGTCGGCCAGTAAGTCAAATCTCGGATTCAAGCGGAGCAGCATGGTTCTGAATTTGTATTACATCCTATGTTGTGAATGCAGCCTTAGTATTGTGCCTTTGTCGAGGGCACTACTCAGGCATTGCCTCTGTCCTTCAAACAGTACCCAATTCAGTTTGTTTGAACAAATCAAACACAAGATTGAACCGCACCAAAGAACGTGTGTAGGATAAAAACATTCCTGTTTACCTTAAGGAAAGCAAACTAATACTTTGTTTTATAGGTATTTACAAGTCTTCCACAACTACCTGATTCCCATTTAATATTTCTCCCCTCCCACACACCATTTCCTTCTTCAATCTTCTGTCACCCTAATCCCTTTCTTCCCCCCCTCCTCTTTGCCGTCTGCCCACTCAAGCCCTACCCCCAACCAATTCCTCCCGTTTCCCCTTTTCATCTTGGATTGCTCTTTGTTCTGCTACCTACTCCCCCTTCCATTCATATCTTTATCCTTCCTGTCTCTCTGTGATTCATGCCATACGCCCACAACACCAGCAAATTGTTCTAAAGTTAATCTCTCACGCTTGAATGTTTTCTCTCTACTTAGCTGTTTTGCTATTCTTCAGTTGCCATAATTAAGATGGGTTATATTTAGATTCAAAATAGATAAAATGAATGAAGTTAGTTTTTGCTCATTTTAAATGTACTAAAGTTAAATATTGTTTTATCTTTACAACAGTGGCGGCAGCTCAACAATAGAGCTCATCAAAGTTAGGAAAATGTTGGGAAATTGATAAGCATTTGCAAACAAATTAAGTAACGAAAAGAAAAAAAACATCTGTTCAGCATTTACTCATGTAATGGATCTTACTTTCAAACAATCAAAGGGACTATTTTATAATGGAATTATTCTTGCTTTTTTCATACGTTTCAATGGACAGGGATGCCAGTCAAGTAATTATGTATGTATGTTTGTACATTTTTGGAGAACCTCTTGCTGGTCTACAGTTGATCAAATAATGTATATTTTTAAGGGATGTATTATCATTCCAAAGGGCATCCAGGTAATATTTTTACCTTGAGTTGATTTGTGAAAGCTTTCCATTTCATTCACAACAACATTCATCCATTTTCTGAACCGCTTTACCCTCACTAGGGTTGCGGGGGTGCTGGAGCCTATCCCATCTGATTTCGGGCCAGAGGCAGGGGACACCCTGAATCGGTGGCCAGCCAATTGCAGGGCACGAAGAGATGGACAACCACTTACTCTCACACTCATACCTAGGGGCAATTTAGAGTGTCCAATCAGCCTACCATGCATGTCTTTAGAATGTGGGAGGAAACCAGAGTACCCGGAGAAAACCCACACAGGCCCAGGGAGAACATGCCAACTCCACACAAGTAGACCAACCTGGATTTGAACCCAGGATCCCAGAGCTGCTAACCACTCAAGCCGCCGGGGCCGCTATATTGTATGGTATTAAAAATATATATTTTTAAGTTTAAGAATGAGTCTTGGTGTAAAATTAAAGTTAATGAATTGTGCTATTGCGAACCAAAGGTTTTATTCCAAGCATATTTTACTGAATAGTTTTTTGCAATATTGCTGTTGTTTTGTTGTGCTAGAAAAAATAAAACAAGCTTGAAAGCAGAATGGTAAACGGTGAAGAAAGGTATAAGCAAACTGCGTCAGATAATATTAGAGGCAGTTTCATAGATATGATCGTACACTTTGCAAGTCAAGCTTGCTACAAAAGTAAATGTTTATATATATTTATAATTTGGGTCAGTGCACTGTATTAATTTGTTGGTTATCAAAGTTTAACTACCATTTTATTTGCTTGCAATTCAAATGAATTTCACATTCATCAACCTTTAATGAACCAGTTCTTAGAGCTCAGATGTTTTGTCTTGAATGTTATATTGGACATGGAACAAAGACTTTTTGCAAATACATGTTGCAACAATGTGTTTATTTTGTTTCTGTTATACCCCAAGTGTTCTGTCCTTTGATCTAAATGACATAAGAATGAATGTTAATCTCTACGTCTCTTCTCTTTGCAGTATGAGTTCAAGGTGAAAAACATAAAAAAGAAAAAGGTCAGCATCATGGTGTCTGTTGAGGGTGTAAAAGTCTCCTTAAGAAAGAAGAAAAAAGTGAGTGACATCTCTTTCCCCCTTCCTTTTTGTGTACAGCATGCAGTACATACAATACGTGTGTTCTATACATTATATTCATATGTGCTCTTCCCACACACTTCCCCTCCTAATCTTCTTAGACATGTTGAAGGGCACTAAAGTCGTTTTCCAACACTCAAACTGAATGATAAAAAAACCTTTTTGCCAATCAGGTGTCTTAAAAGTGTAATCAGTTGATTGGATTTGGGATGCTGCTAAACTGTCTGTGCGAAATCGGTTGCAACCAAGACCTCAGGGTCCACAGTGGCCCTCGAGCATCACTTAGGACAGTGTTTCACAACCTTTCTGACTTGTGTCACCCCTTTTGCATTGAAAAAATCTCAAGGCACAGCCGCTGCTGAAAATCTTCTCTTAGAACTATGATGCCTATAATAAATATATAAAGTCGTACTCATCAAAGATTTTTCAATTGGAAATAAATAATCCCCCAAGATTTTTACCAAATCTATTTATTTTACTTTTTTTCACACTGACCTAATGTCACAAAAAGTTGATGTCTGCAGACCCCGGACAACTTCCAGTTCGAATGATGTAAAAATAACTAATCTAATGTTTTTAATCTCATACATTTATGATTTTTTTCTCCCAATATTACTTAAATCTCCGAATATTACGTGAAAAGCAATGTAATCACACAGACTTTACATGGCCAAAACGTGATGCCCATGAAACCAAACAACTTCCGGTTCAAATAACGTAAAAAAGAAAACTTAAATCTCGCCATATGATGACTTTTTTACTCCCAATATTACTTCAATCTCCTAACATGATGCAAAGAGCAGTGTTTTGATTATACAGACTTAACGCCGATTATAACTGCGGCAGACACAACTTCCGATTCATTTTACAGAAAATTAAGCAACACGACTTTAAGACTTTGGTATTATAATATGAATCTTGGAATAGTACAATCTATGATTTAATGTTCGTCATATTTTAATTTTTTCCTCGGAAAATTCCAATTTTAATCTCATAATATGAAGATTTTTCTGTCGGATTATTACAGTGTATGATTTCTTGTAATTTCCCGCGACACACCTGACGATCACTCAAAGCACACCAGTGAGTAGGAAACACAGTCTTAGGAGACCTGGATTTCAACAACTTTACACTGTAACTATTACAGTACTCCCTCAAATATCGCGGAGAATGTAGACAAGACATGACCGCGATAATCGAAAAACCGCTAACTAGGTTCACCCCTATTATTACTACATAGCATACTAGAGCTGACAAAAATTGTTATCACAATAAAAAAATATCAGTAGATATTGATAATTATCATGATAACTATCACATCTTTTTTGTTTCAAATCTGAAATTTCAAAATTTGTGAAAAAGTGAATAAATTACATTCCTCCTTAATCAAATAGGACTAATAGGACTGTTACCTTACTTTATAAGAAAAGAGATTCATGAAATATAATGATTTAAAAAAGTATTTTATAAAGATAAGACAACTCCCTCCTTAGACGATGAAAAGAAAAGAAAAAAAACAGCAGAAATTTTGACAGGTGTCTTTATTTGTGCAAATTTTCCTTCAAACCAAAAGGTGCTGTGCAATATGAAACAAATAAAATAATCAACTGAAGAAATTATCACCATTGGCAAGCAGACTAATTTCAGCCTCTCAAAAAGAAACCGAGTAAATTTACCTCACATATGGGAATTTATAAAAAAATAAAATAAAAAGTTTTTAAAAAACATTTTAACCCATATTAACTCAAGAGAAGTTTTAGATTTTTGCAACGTTTTCAGAATATGAACATGATTATGAGAATGATGCGCTGCCTACTGCGCTATTGAGGAATGTTTGTTTCAATATTTTGGAAAAATAAAATAGCATTTCTAGTTACTGGTCCTCCTTTCAATGGCCAATAGTTGTCGATTTTAATTTGGAATTAAAACTGCGCTATTGATCATACCTGTAGTATTATATTGGAAAAACAAAATGCCATTTCGGGTTGAAAACTGTGTTGGTGTTTACCTTTAGTGGTAATATTAGCAAGCAAAATGTCCTATAGTCGTTACTCAGTGAATTCCAATATATATATAATTCACTGAAGTACCTCTCGAGACGAGAGTGGAATTAATTTTTTTGTTAATTTTCCAAGGAAGTCATAACAAACCATTGCCCTAAGTGCCCTAAATGCCCTCAGTGCCCTAAGTGCCCTAAGCAAGAATTGAACTCACAATCTGCTGATTATGAGACTAACGCACTGCCTACTGCGCTATTGCCACCGGTTTTTAGTCATTTGTTTTGAAAAACAAAATGCAATTTTGGGTTACTCACCTCCCGTTCAATAGCCAATAGTTTATCGATTCTAATATTGGATTAAAACTGCATGCTTTGTTTACCTTGAGTGGTAATATTAGCAAGCAAAATGCCCTATAGTCGTTACTCAGTGAATTCCAATATAGATAATTCACTAAAGTACCTCCCGAGGCGAGAGTGGAATTAAATTACTTTTTTTAAAATGAGAAGTTAAATTTGCAAGGAAGGCGCTTCAATCCAATGCCTCAAGTGAGGGTTGAATTCACGACCTTCAGGCTGAGTCTATTTAATCTGGGATTAAAACTGCGTGTTGTATTTACCTTCAGTGGTAATATTAGCAAGCAAAATGTCCTATAGTCGTTACTCAGTGAATTCCAATATAGATAATTCACTGAAGTACCTCTCGAGAGGAGAGTGGAATTAATTTTTTGTTTGTTTGAAGGGATCAGTTAAATTTGCAAGGAGGTCATTACAAACCACTGCCCCACGTGAGAGGTAAACTCACAATTTTTCAGATTATGAGAATGACACACTGCCTCCTGCGCGATTGAGGCATACAAAAAATGCCATTTTGGGTTATTTACCCTCCTTTTAATTGCCATATTTGTCTATTTTAATCTGGGATTAAAACTGCGTCTTGCATTTATCTTCAGTGGTAATATTAACAAGCAAAACGTCCTGATGCTCAGTAAATTCAAATATAGATAATTCACTGAAGTACTTCTCGAGACGAGAGTGGAATTAAATTCCTTTTTTTTTAAGTGATTGGCTAATTTTTTTAAGGAAATCATAACAAACCATTGCCCGAAGTGAGGGTTGAACTCAAGTCCTTCAGATTATGAGACTGACGCGCTGCCTACTGCGCTATTGAGGCACACCAACTGGCTGCTCTGGAAAAATAAAATCCCCTTTCGGGTTACTTACCCTCCTTTCAATTGCCAATATTTGTCGATTTTAATCTGGGATTAAAAATGTATGTTGCATTTATCTTCAGTGGTAATATTAGCAGGCAAAACGTCCCATTGCTCAGTAAATTCCAATATTGATAATTCAGTGAAGTACTTCTCGAGATGAGAGAGGAATTAAATTGCTTTTTTTTAAGTGTTTGGCTAATTTTTTTAAGGAAATCATAACAAACCGCTGCCCCAAGTGAGGGTTGAACTCACGACCTTCAGATTATGAGACTGACGCGCTGCCTACTGCGCTATTGAGGCACACCAACTGTGTATGTTGGAAAAATGAAATGCCCTTTTGGGTTACTTACCCTCCTTTCAATTGCCAATATTTGTCGATTTTAATCTGGGATTAAAACTGCGTGTTGCTCAGTAAATTCCAATACAGATAATTCACTGAAGTACTTCTCGAGACGAGAGTGGAATTAAATTGCTTTTTTTAAAGTGTTTGGCTATTTTTTTTTAGGAAATCATAACAAACCGCTGCCCCAAGTGAGGGTTGGACTCACGACCTTCAGATTATGAGACTGACGCGCCGCCTACTGCGCTATTGAGGCACACCAGCTGGTCAATTTGGAAAAATAAAATGCCCTTTCGGGTTACTTACCCTCCTTTCAATTGCCAATATTTGTCAATTTTAATCTGGGATTAAAACTGCGTGTTGTATTTATCTTCAGTTGTAATATTAGCAGGCAAAACGTCCCGTTGCTCAGTAAAGTCCAATATAGATAATTCACTGAAGTACTTCTCGAGACGAGAGTGGAATTAAATTGCTTTTTTTGAAGTGATTGGCTAAATTTTTTAGGAAATCATAACAAACCATTGCCCCAAGTGAGGGTTGAACTCACGACCTTCGGTTTAAGAGATTGACGCGCTGCCTACTGCGCTATTGAGGCACACAAACAGGTTAATTTGGAAAAATAAAATGCCCTTTCGGGTTACTTACCCTCCTTTCAATTGCCAATATTTGTCGATTTTAATCTGGGATTAAAACTGCGTGTTGTATTTACCTTCAGTGGTAATATTAGCAAGCAAAACATCCTAAAGTTGTTGCTCAGTAAATTCCAATATAGATAATTCACTGAAGTACTTCTCGAGACGAGAGTCGAATTAAATTGCTTTTTTTGAAGTGATTGGCTAATTTTTTAAAGGAAATCATAACAAACCGCTGCCCCAAGTGAGGGTTGAACTCTTGACCTTCAGATTAAGAGACTGACGCGCTGCCTACTGCGCAATTGAGGCACACCAATTAGTTTGTTTGGAAAAATAAAATGCCATATCGGGTTACTTACCCTCCTTTCAATTGCCAATATTTGTCGATTTTAATCTGGGATTAAAAATGTATGTTGCATTTACCTTCAGTGGTAATATTAGCAGGCAAAACGTCCCATTGCTCAGTAAATTCCAATATAGATAATTCACTGAAGTACTTCTCGAGACGAGAGTGGAATTAAATTGCTTTTTTTGAAGTGATTGGCTAATTTTTTTAAGGAAATCATAACAAACCATTGCCCCAAGTGAGAGTTGAACTCACGACATTCAGATTAAGAGACTGCCGCGCAGCCTACTGCGCTATTGAGGTACACCAAATGGTTAATTTGGAAAAATAAAATGCCATATCGGGTTACTTACCCTCCTTTCAATTGCCAATATTTGTCGATTTTAATCTGGGATTAAAACTGTGTGTTGCATTTATCTTCAGTGGTAATATTAGCAGGCAAAATGTCCCGTTGCTCAGTAAATTCCAACATAGATAATTCACTGAAGTACTTCTCGAGACGAGAGTGGAATTAAATTACTTTTTTTGAAGTGATTGGCAAAAAAATTTAAGGAAATCATAGCCCCATGTGAGAGTTGAACTCACGACCTTCAGATTATGACACTGGCGCATTGCCTACTGCGCTATTGAGGCACACCAACTAATTAAGTTGGAAAAATAAAATGCCCTTTCAGGTTACTTACCCTCCTTTCAATTGCCAATATTTGTCGATTTTAATCTGGGATTAAAAATGTATGTTGCATTTACCTTCAGTGGTAATATTAGCAGGAAAAACGTCCCGTTGCTCAGTAAATTCCAATATAGATAATTCAGTGAAATACTTCTCGAGACGAGAGAGGAATTAAATTGCTTTTTTTTAAGTGTTTGGCTAATTTTTTAAAGGAAATCATAACAAACCGCTGCCCCAAGTGAGGGTTGAACTCACGACCTTCAGATTATGAGACAGATGCGCCGCCTACTGCGCTATTGAGGCACACCACCTGGTAAATTTGGAAAAATAAAATGCACTTTCGGGTTACTTACCCTCCTTTCAATTGCCAATATTTGTCAATTTTAATCTGGGATTAAAACTGCGTGTTGTATTTATCTTTAGTTGTAATATTAGCAGGCAAAACGTCCCGTTGCTCAGTAAAGTCCAATATAGATAATTCACTGAAGTACTTCTCGAGACGAGAGTGGAATTAAATTGCTTTTTTGAAGTGATTGGCTAATTTTTTTAGGAAATCATAACAAACCATTGCCCCAAGTGAGAGTTGAACTCACGACCTTCAGATTATGAGACTGACGCACCGCCTACTGCGCTATTGAGGCACGCCAACTGATTAATTTGGAAAAATAAAATGCCCTTTTGGGTTACTTACCCGCCTTTCAATTGCCAATATTTGTCGATTTTAATCTGGGATTAAAAATGCGTGTTGCATTTACCTTTAGTGGTAATATTAGCAGGCAAAATGTCCCGTTGCTCAGTAAATTCCAACATAGATAATTCACTGAAGTACTTCTCGAGACGAGAGTGGTATTAAATTAGAAGAGAGCGGCTATGTTTTTAAAGGAAATCATAGCAAACCATTGCCCCAAGTAAGGGTTGTGCTCATGATTTTCAGATTATGAGACTGACGAGCTGCCTACTGCGCTATTGAGGTATACCTGTAAATTAATATTGGAAAAAAAATGCCGTTTTGGAAGGGATCAGTTAATATTGCAAGGAAGTCACAACATTTCACTGTCACAAGTGTGGGTTGAATTTATGATCTGCAAATTAGGAGACTGACGCGCTGCCGACTGCGCTATTGATGCATAGCTCCAATTAAAATTTTGGAAAAATAAAATGCCATTTCGGGTTACTGACCCTCCGTTCAATTGCCAATATTTGTCGATTTTAATCTGGGATTAAAACTGCGTGTCGTATTTACCTTCAGTGGTAACATTAGCAAGCAAAACGTCCTACAGTCGTTACTCAGTGAATTCCCATATAGATAATTTACTGAAGTACCTCTCGAGACGAGAGTGAAATTAAATTACTTTTTTTTTAAGAGAGCGGCTATATTTCAAACTATTGCCCCAACTGAGGGTTGAACTCACAATATTCAAATTATAAGACTGACGCGGTGCCTACTGCTCAATTGAGATACACCTGTAAATTAATTGGAGGGTGGGTAACCAGAAATAGCATTTTATATTTCCAAACAAACAAAGGTTTTTCAGATGGTTGTGTCCCTTGAGATTCTTTCAATGCAAATAGTGTGCCACTGCTCAATAAAGGTTCGGAAATACTGTTCTAAGGCACCAGGATTTTTAAATGCTGGACAGGGTAGGTAGGGGGCAGTTGATGATCTCTGCAGGTTGGTGTTTAGTTCCTCCTTCATGAGTACTCTCAGAAAATGTAGCCTCTGGTGCGCCTTTTTGACGAGTGCTGTGGTGTTTGGCGCCCAAGTGAGATCAGCAAAGTTGTGGACTCCTAGGAATTTGAAAATCTCCACCCGCTCCACACATTCGCCATTGATATACAGGTGGGACGGAGAAGCCTTGTTCCGTTGGAAGTCTAGGATGAGTTCTCTCGTTTTGGAGACGTTCAGTACCAAGTTCTTGAGAGCACACCACTCGCTGAGTCTAAGCACCTCATCTCTGTAGGCCATCTCATTCTCCCCTGTGATCATCCCCACCACGGTTGTATCGTCCGCAAATTTCACAATGATGTTCTCAGGGTGCCTGGGTCTGCAGTCGTGTGTGTAGAGCTAGTGGAGTAGTGGACTCAGCACACAGCCTTGTGGCGAGCCAGTGCCGAGCGTTCGGGCAGATGAGAGATGGCGACACAGCTTCACGTGCTGGGGTCGTTTGACCAGAAAGTCCTTAATCCAGGAGCATGTGGAGGGTTGGAGCCCCAGGTTTGCCAATTTGGGGATAAAATTGTCCGGACTTATGGTGTTAAAGGCTGAGCTGTAGTCGATGAAAAGCATTCTGACATAGCTCCCTCTTTTCACAAGGTGGCTCAGTGCAGCATGGAGGGCGGTGGTTATTGCATCTTCGGTGGATCTATTCGGCCGATATGCAAACTGATGCGGGTCGTGGATGAGGGTAAGGCGGGCTTTGATGTGTGTCAGTACCAATTTTCAAAGCACTTACTGATGTCTCATGTGAGAGCTACTAGGCGGTAGTCACCCAGATTGCTAGCGGGTGACTTCTTGTGTACTGGGATGATGGTGGCCGATTTTAGACAGGCTGGGACGGAAGCTTTTTCTAGTGAAAGGTTGAAAATGTCTGTGAAGACTAGTGCTAGTTGGTAATCACAGGCGTGAAGTACTTTGCCTGGTATTCCATCCCGTCCTGTGGCCTTCCTGGGGTTGACTGCATGGAGCACATGTCTCACATCCATTACCTCCACAGCGAGTGGGGTGAAGCTTCTTCCCGAGCTTGATGTGGGATGTGCCGAAGTTTGAGGTGGTGTGACTGGGTGGTGGGATTGTGACTCAAAGCTGGCAAAAAAGTTGTTTAGGTCCTCTGCCAGTGCCGCATCTGAGTCCGCAGGAGTTGCAGCTCGGCCATTGTAGTTGGTGAGGGTACATATGCTCTGCCACATTATTCATCAAGTAGCCCTTTTATCTTCCCCATTGTTCCAATACGTGAAAAAAACAATGTAGTCCATTAAATAGCTCTTGATTTGTGTGGCTCTTAATTAATTTTTTAAAAATCTTTTTTTTTTCATTTAAAGAACTTTACCATGTACAGTGGTACCTCGACATACGAGTGCCCCGACATAAGAGCAATTTGAGATACGAGTAAAATTTTGAGCAGATATTTATCTCGAGACAAATTTTGATATATGAGCAGACAGCGGACGCGAGATGCTGCTCATTAGAACATCATGGGCAGTCTCTCTCCCCACAACTCCCTCGTGTAATGTCTCTGCTGTCGCAACTCCTTCTTTGTAATGTCTCTGCGAGCACTGGGCGGAGCATTGCACTTTTTCAGTGTTTTTTTTCTTCCCGTTAGTCATTGCGAATAGCGTATATAATACTTCTCGTTGGCAAGTGGTCGTGCGTTATCCTATTGTGAGTATATTTGTGTGCATCATTTTAACTTAAACAACCCTCGATATTGACTGAAAGTCAGTGTGGAGGCGGGGCAAATAGAGCCAACCCGGGAGAAGAAAGGTATCAAAATGTCAAACAAAATTAGAATTAAGTTTAGTGTTAGGTTAGATTAAATGTATTTTTGAGTGTCTGCATCGTAATCCAAGTTCATTTAAATTTGTTTGTTATGTTACGAGTGGCTTGCCGTGCAAAAAGTCCCTCCCCCCTCTGTAGTTTAGTGTATTGTGGGATCGAGTAAATGTGCATTTTCAAGGCGTTGTGGGCTTGGTTCCTGCTAAAATGGAAAACCGACAGACTTTTATAGTGGTAGAGGCGGGCCACAAAGCAGTGACAACAATCGGCTTGGGCATCGTGATGACAAAACTGCGTGTTTGAAACGCCTAAAATACAAACTGGCAATAATCTGACCAAAAGTGTTTATGCATATAATTCAGAGATTCAGCACTCTTTCTCAGATTGTTCCCATGTTTTCAGCACTTATTTTCATACAGTACCCTACACCACCTTTAATTGTTTTCAAGTCTCATCCTATATCAATATAAGCTTTTGTGGCTGAAATATTGGTTTATGAAAGAAATATCTTCGTGTTTGATTGTGTTTGGAATCATTTGTTTGCAAGTTAAAATGTCATTTGGCTGTCAGAAATTTCAATCTAAGTCTGGGTACAATAATGCCCTAAAGATAGAAATGATTGAAATACTGGGCAAACAAAGCCTCAATGAGATAGGAATCAATATAAATAATTCGTTTGTTGACATTTTACTGTGACATTAAACTTTCATGGGGTAGACTGTCAAGGGAAATTTGGGTGTGGGTTTGTGTTCATCTGTGTGTCAAGCACTGCTCAGCGTTGCCCAATGTCAACATTTGGGATTACCTGAAAGAGAGTAGCTAACAGTAAATATAAAGGGGTTTGGACCATTCATGGTTTAAAATGATGAAACCATTGGTATTTTTCTTTGATCTTGGTCTCTGAGAATGACAGTACTAATGCCTCAAATTATGAGTTTCCCTGTGCACGGGAAAAACTCAGTGACCCAGTATTTCGGCCGTGTACATGCCAGCATGGCAAGTCAAGGCTGTGGGGTCCAAATTTTGTGGTCCGAGCGCCGGCTGGCTATTACCCAGACACAGCCGTTAACTAACCCTAACTGGCAGGCGACTACATTGCTGTTTAAAAGCAATGTGGAGTGGGATTTAATTGCATTTTATGGTATTTATAACAGCAATTTATGTGGTCACTATACAAGTATAATGAGATGTAAAGCGTTCACCGCGTAGTGCACAAATAACAACAACAATGTCGATCTCTCTTCTCATTTTCTGAACTACTTTATTCTCATTAGGGTCGTGGGGGTGCTGGAGCCAATCCCAGCTGGCCCAGAGGCGTGGGACACCCTGAATTTGTGGCCAACCGATCACAGGGCATGAGAAGACAGACACAACAATGTAGATGTGTAGTATATTACTTTGAGTAAGGAGCAGCAAAACTTCTATAATAAAGATGTTAAAGAACACTCAAAACCCTGAAACCTGCTCATGCTGCAAAGAAATGTTATTTATTGTTTAATATCAGGAGTCAATATGTTTTTTTTATCGTTTTCAATGCAGAAGAGAGAATGGATGTGGGATGAAAACAAAATGATGGTGATGCAAGACCCCATTTACAGGTAAGGTCTCAGCGGCATTTTTTAAAACATACGCTAGCATGCATTCTAAAGTATGTGTCATGCTAGCACAACCATAGCAGTGTGTCCTTTGAAATGAAGTGCCCTTTGTATTGACAAAAAACTGAAAATACACCCCAACTGAGACCGTGCCATTTCAGGCGGTGCGCTCTATAGGTGTGAAAATATATTATGCATATCCTATATATATAGGATTGGATTTGATAAGTTTATTCATCCCGTATTAGGGAAATTTCGTTGTCACCGTAGCAAGAGGGTGAGGATGCAGAAATAGGAAAGGCATTTTAGACATAAATAGATAGGTAATAAGTAAATAAATAAATATATAAATAAATAAGTGTGTCGCTGAAGTATATATATATATTTATATGTATGTATATGTATGTATATGTATGTGTGTGTATATATATATATATATATATATATATATATATATATATATATATATATATATATATATATATATATATATATATATATATATATATATATATATATATATATATATATAGTTGTGGTCAAAAGTTTACATACACTTGTGAAGAACATAATATCATGGGTCTCTTGAGTTTCCGGTTATTTCTATAACTCTGATTTTTCTCTGATAGAGTGATTGGAACAGATACTTCTTTGTCACAAAAACATTCTTGAAGTTTGGTTCTTTTATGACTTTATTATGGATGAACAGAAAAAAAGTGATCAAATCTGCTGGGTCAAAAATATACATACAGCAGCGCTAAAATTTGGTAACATGTCCCTTGGCCATTTTCACTTCAAGTAGGCACTTTTGGTAGCCATCCACAAGCTTCTGGCAAGCTTCTGGTTGAATCTTTGACCACTCCTCTTGACAGAATTGGTGCAGTTCAGTTAAATTTGATGGCTTTCTGACATGGACTTGTTTTCAGTATTCTCCACAAGTTCTCAATGGGGTCAGGACTTTGGGAAGGCCATTCGAAAACCTTAATTCTAGTCTGATTTAGCCATTCCATGTGTGTTTGGGGTCATTGTCCTGTTGGAACACCCAACTGCGCCCAAGACCCAATCTTCGGGCTGATGACTTTAGGTTATGTTGAAGAATTTGAAGGTAATCTTCCGTCTTCATTATCCCTTTTACTCTCTGTAAAGCACCAGTTCCATTGGCAGCGAAACAGCCCCACAGCATAATACTACTACCACCGTGCTTGACGGTAGGCATGGTGTACTTGGGGTTAAAGGCCTCACCTTTTCTCCTCCAAACATATTGCTGGGCATTGTGGCCAAACAGCTCGATTTTTGTTTCGTCTGACCACAGAACTTTCCTCCGGAAGGTCTTATCTTTGTCCATGTGATCAGCAGCAAACTTCAGCCGAGCCTTAAGGTGCTGCTTTTGAAGCAAGGGCTTCCTTCTTGCACAGCAGCCTCTCAGTTCATGGAGATGCAAAACACGCTTGACTGTGGACACTGACACCTGTGTTCCAGCAGCTTCTAATTCTTGGCAGATCTGCTTTTTGGTGATTCTCGGTTGAATCTTCACCCTCCTGACCAATTTTCTCTCAGCAGCAGGTGATAGCTTGTGTTTTCTTCCTGATTGTGGCAGTGACAAAACAGTGACATGCACTTTATGTTCTTCACAATTGTTTGCACTGTTGCTTTTGGGACCTGCAGCTGCTTTGAAATGGCTCCAAGTGACTTTTCTGACTTGTTCAAGTCAATGATTTGACTTTCCCATGACTTTCCCATTGTAGCATTTGTGGGCGTTTGCATCCAATGAGCCCTGTTTAAATGGCCTCAGAGAAATCACCAGCTGTAGTCACTCATAATCACTCACAAGAAGTTAAGAGGCCATGCTATGAAGCTCATTTCACTGACAACTTTCTAAGTCACCAAAATTGCTAATTCGTGTTGCTGTATGTATATTTTCGACCCAGCAGATTTGATCACTTTTTCTGTTAACCCATAATAAAGTCATAAAAGAACCAAACTTCATGAATGTTTTTTGTGACAAAGAAGTATCTGTTCCAATCACTCTATCAGAGAAAAATCTGATTTGTAGAAATAACTGGAAACTCAAGAGAGCCATGACATTATGTTCTTCACAAGTGAATGTAAACTTTTGACCACAACTGTGTGTGTATGTATACCGTATTTTAACAACTATAAGGCACACTAAAAAGTCTTAAATTTTCTCCAAAATAGACAGAGTGCCTTACAATGCAGAGCGCCCTGTGTATGCTCTGAGCTCCAAAGCCTGACTGAGCACTTCTTGCCGACACGCTTCTTATATAGAGAGAAGGCGGACGTGGGGGGTTCAGACGCTAAAGGCAGACGTTGGTGGGGTAAAGCTTGCGGAGGGGGTGTGTGTGAGAAGACGCTAAAGCCACGCCCCTACAAGGTTCCTATATACGTATACTAGTGTGGGCATGAGCTTTATTGCAAAACGAATAATGAATAATACAAAGAGGCACGCTTACGAAGCTCAGTTCAAGCTTCAAACCTTCAATTATGCACTCCCACACTGTCGAGAAGAAGGGGACTAGCACGGTGGCGAAACGAACAACGGGGCACGAGAAGTCGGCTTTTACTGTCGTTCTCGCTTGCCATGCTAATGGGCAGAAGCTACCACCAATGGTGATTTTTAAGCGAAAGACGCTGCCGAAAGAAAAGTTTCCAGCCGGGATCATCGTGAAGGCGAACCCAAAGGGCTGGATGGACGAGGAAAAAATGAGAGAATGGCTACGTGAGGTGTATGTCAAGCGACCGGATGACTTTTTTCACGGCTCGCCGTCACTTTTGATTTGCGACTCCATGCGTGCTCAACTCACATCAGCGGTGAAAAACCAAGTCACGAAAATGAACTCAGAGCTTGCCATCATTCCCAGAGGCTTAACTAAAGAACTCCAACCGCTGGACATCGGCATCAACCGGGCTTTCAAAGCAAAGTTGCGAGTGGCATGGGAACAGTGGATGGTAGCTGGTGAACACAGCTTTACGAAGGGTGGCAGGCAGCACCGGGCTAGTTACGCTACGATTTGCGAATGGATTGTGGCCGCCTGGGCGAACGTTTCTGCTTGCTTGTTGTTCGAGCTTTTGCCAAAGCCGGCATCTTCTCTATGGAGCCACATGGCAATGACGGTGACTCTGAGAACGAAGAGAGGGAACCCGGCGTTTTCGATGACTCATTTGGACAATTGTTCAATTCGGACACAGAAAATGAGAACTTTGATGGATTTTGGGTGATAATGACTTTGAGTACATTGTAAAATGGCTAAATAAAGTACAACCGAACTCAGTTTTGCTTCCGCTGCCTTTTTAAAAAGGTGTTTTAGCATGTGTCCATATGTTTAAGCTGGTGTATGTTGCGCCTATAATATAATTAAATAGGCCTTAAACATAAATTATAATACAAAATATAGCACTGAGCAACTTACGAACAAATTCAACTTATGAACAATCGCTCAGAACCTAACTCGTTCGTAAGTAGGGGAGCGTCTGTATATATATATATATATATATAAACAGACGCTCCCCTACTTACGAAAGAGTTAGGTTCCGAGCGATTGTTCATAAGTTATATATATATATATACATACAGACGCTCCCCTACTTACGATCGAGTTAGGTTCCGAGTGATTGTTCCTAAGTTGAATTTGTTCGTAAGTTGCTCAGTGCTATATTTTGTATTATAATTTATGTTTAAGGCCTATATAAGTATATTGAAGGTTTATATAAGTGCATTTGTATGTTTAAGGCTTGTATAAGTAGCACGCATTGGTTTGTACTGAAAAAAACATTTAATAAAATGGAGAGAATACATACAGTACTGTATACATACATTAGAGAGAGAGAGAGAGAGAGAGAGAGAGATTGAGATTTACTAGAAACTGGCCGAAAGAAGCTATCTAATGACGATTGCAGTTTTCTTTTTTTCATCATAAATGATGCGGTAGCACTGTATGGCATCATTCAATTGATTTGCAAACTTTGTGCAACGTTCAATATTTGGGTCCTGCTGCTCGATCTTTCTGTTTATAAATGGTACTGACGGTCGAATGATTCAAGTTGTATTCCCGTGCAACACTCACCCCTTTGTCACCAGCATCAAACTTCGTTATTATTGCCACTCATTTCAAATGAAATGGCTTGCTTCTTCCTTGCACCTCCCTCAATAGAAGCCTTTCGCTTTTCACCAACCATATTGAATAATGGATGCACAAGATATTTAATGATAAAAATGAAAAAGGTTCTTTGCGCACTGGAGATACGTTCACGCACTTCCGCACTGCAACAAATTGGGCAGAAGAAGGTAGATGCTGGGTGAGCTGAGCTCTCACAGCGCCAGGCGTCGGAGTTATCGGCGGAAAGAAGCTCTACTCGGAAAAAGGCGCGCAAGACAAAATCGAACTTATGAACATTTTTCGACATAAACGATAAACGCAATTCGCAGACATGTTCGTATGTACCGTTGTTCGTAACTCGAATGTTCGTAAGTAGGGGAGCGTCTATATATATATATATATATATATATATATATATATATATATATATATATATATATATATATATATATATATATATATATATATACATACACATATACATGTATATACCGCAATTTCACACATGGTTCCCTGGTTTTATTTCTTGCCGGCACGCTACTTATTTCGATCAACCCAGCGGACGTTCACCCTAAAAATAGCCTCCCCGCGCGTTCCAAGTATTACGATAAATCCATTCAAAACATCCCAGGGGAGTGGCAAGGCATTTGACTTCTGTGTGTTTGCAGCGCTTTTAACCCTCAAAAACACTCTCAGTACTTAAAGATACAGCATATCAGAGCTCTACAGAGGAAATGCCTGGCGTGAATGACAACACAATGCGGGTGTGAACGCTTGGAAAATGGACTGAAGCCATGGATCAAACACAATTTAACAGCTTTGCTAACGGATTGCTAACAATGTAGTTCGGGCACGCAGCGTCGCACGTCTTACGTGACGATTTGGAATGAATTGTCTATGCCGATATAACAGCGAGGAGAATCAAAGGCTTCGGAATGATGCATGTCGCGAGTTACAATGGATTGTGGATGACTGGGCTCAAGTGTCGGCCAGCTCTGTTGTTTGAGCTTTTGCTAAAGCTGGAATCAAGTTCCCACAATATACACAACTCTGACTGACAGTGGAGCCTAGCGTGTTAAACGCCGAACTCTTTATATCAGAGTGTACTTTGGACCTCAATAAAGCATTATCAAACTTAGTTTTGCTCGTGCTGTCTTTAAAAAAACTAGTGCCAAGCCTAACATACGCTAGTGCCAAGCCTAACATACGCTAGCAGATAGCATAACATACGCTAGCGGCTAGCATAACATATGCTGGCTTAGTGTCATGCTAGCGCCTTTTCTGACAAGGCATCCAATGTTTTGACAAAAAACTGAAAATATACCCGCAAATGAGACTGCGCCCTATCACACGGTGCGTTTTATAGGTGTGAAAATACGGTGTGTATGTATATATATACATATATACGTATATGTATATGCATCTCTCTCTCTCTCTCTCTCTCTCTCTCTCTCTCTCTATATATATATATATATATATATATATATATATATATATATATATATATACATACATACAATGCTGGGTCCCATAACATTATCAGGGTCAGCGTGTTCTTCGTGGCATTTCGTAATAGTGATTCCAGCTTTGACGAAAGCTCAAACTACAGTGCTCGCCGGCACTGTCGCCCAGGCATCGACAATCCATTCCAAATCGTCACATAATTCGTGCGACGCTGCCTGCCTGTCTTTGTATGGAACCTCTATGTTGGCGGCCATCCGACATTCATCACTCCCAACCATTCCCAAAGCTGTTCCTCCTCGCTGTTACATTGTGTTCGATCCATGGCTTCAGTCCATTTTCCAAGCATTCACACCAGCATCTTGTTGTCATTCACGTCAGGCATTTCCTCTGTATAGGTCTAAAGTACTGTTTTTTTGAGAATTGAGAGTGTTTTGCATAAAACGTGAACTCACTTGTACCTGCCTGTGCTCGCTCGGGGCCTCACCATCTTACTGTAGTTAAACATTCTCTGACTGGCCAGACGCGAGTAGCCTTGATACATGTTCGTAGTGTTTACCATGTCAGCACATCCCAATAGTTGCTAAGGCTGATCGAAGGTCTTGCGGTCGATCAATAAAATATCAGCCTTGATACCTGCGTAATGTGTATCTCATGCTATTATTTCACCCAGAGACTTGGTGAACACTAGACTTCTACGGACACATTTCCTGGTCGTACTGCTCATGCTACTTCCTTTTTGAATTTGTCTTCGTGCAGGCAACACCCTTTTGGAACACAGAAAAGAAATTATTGTACATTTGTGATTATGAAATAAAGCAAAATTCCACTTTGATTTTTTTGCTTTTTATTTCTTGTTCGGAAGTGACAACTATTGCAGTAACATGAACCATCGAAAGAATCGAGATATTTCGACATTAGAACCAATATGGCCACCACAACATCTAAAACTTCTGGTAAAAAAAATTGTAATTTCTGTCATTAAAAAGCATCAGGTTCTCGTCAAGATAGACTTCATTTTTCAAATGGAATAATTTGAAATTATGCATGTACAAAGACAGACATATTAACTTCCTTATGATATTAACCCAAATAATGTGCAATCCAGCAGACGATCCTTTGGATTCATACATTTTCTCTTCAAAGTAACACATTTGTACTCCCTATTAAAACCATGAATATGGAGATGAAAATTGTGAATCAGGAAGCGTCTAATACGAGAGAAATTGTAAAATTCAACGATTTAAAGCAATTTTAAAGGTACGTCTTATACGCGAGTAAATACGGTGTGTATGTGTGTGTGTATATATATATATATATATATATATATATATATATATATAGAAAGAGAGGGAGAGAGAAGAGAGAGACTTGATGCCAACTCGCTCGTAACATAACATAAACTCGAAATTTAACTTCAATGAAATTAGATTACTATACACACTTAAAAATAAGTTTTCGTTTTACGTTACACTAAATGTAAACCTCTTGTGCGATAACCGTGGCAAAGATTTTAATGTATTCCACCCCGCCTTTCCAGCCGGAACTTCCTGGCTTGTCCATGCCTCCGAAACGACTGTTCGTTTTTTTTAAATTATCGAACCAGACACGACTTGCTTTGAAGCATTTCGCTGGTGTCTTTTTCAGATGCTTGCTTTGCTTTCAAGTCCATGTAGATTTCTCTGGCTTTTTTGCGGTGATGCTATCTCTAGTAAAAAATGCAACCTGTATGGCCCGGTGGTCATAGATATCTTTACGCGAGGGAAATGCGGCAAGAAAGACAGTGCGATGCTGTTCTCATAAGCAGCCTCTCGCATACTCGATCGACCACCTGGACGGCCGCATTGGGAAGCATCTCGTATGGTCGTATCTCAAATTTGTCTCGTATCTCAAGGCAAAAATTTGCTCGGAATTTTACTCGTATCTCCAATTTCTCGTATGTCTGGACACTCGTATATGAAACTATTGTGTATTTTTTTTTCTAAAAAAAAACTCATTTATCATCCGTGCCATGCATCCTTGTAAGGGTTGGTTGTGAGAGTTGCTGATCTTAGATGATTTGGAGGAAAAGGCAGTCTACACCCTTTACTGGTTGCCAGTAAGCTGTAGGGCACACAGAAAGACAGACAACCATCTGCACTGACAATCATACTGGCACCGCGCGAGGATCGATCTTGCTTGCTCCGAAGTCAGTTGTCTTAGAAACTAAACATTCAATGTAAATCCTATAAATCATTTTTCTGAGTGTGCTAAGTAGTTTTCAAGTATCAGGTGTGTTTTTTATTTACGTTAGTCAAAAGATACAATTTCTTTTTAAAAATGTGCAATTATTACATTACATTTCCAATTATTCTGTCTTATTTAACACAATGTTTCATATGCAAGGATTGAGTGGTTAGCACGTCAGCCTCACAGCTCTGGGGTCCTGGGTTCAAATCCAGGTCGGTCCACTTGTGTGGAGTTTGCATGTTCTCCCCGGGCCTGCCTGGGTTTCCTCCGGGTACTCTGGTTTCCTCCCACATTCAGAAAAAAACAAGCATGGTAAGCTGATTGGACACTCTAAATAGCCCCTCGATATGAGTGTGAGAATGGTTGACCGTCTCCTCTTCCCCACCGATTCAGGGTGTATCCGCCCCTGCCCCAACATTATATGAGATAGGCTCCAGCACCCCTTGCGGCCCTAGTGAGGTTAAATCGGTTCAGAAAATGAATGAATGAATATAATATGCAATGTCAGGCTTGCCCTGCGATTGGCGGGTTACCAATGCACATAGGTTGTCCCCCGCCTGGTGCCTGTATATGACTGGGAGAGGCTCGAGCACCCCCAAATATCCTTGTAAGAATAAGCCTTGCGAAAAATGAATAATTGTCAGCATGCATTTGAATTGTTGTCTTTCTTTTTCTGTCTTTCAGAATATTTTATGTGTCTCATGACTCACAAGATTTAAAGATATTCAGTTACATTGCACGAGATGGCCACAGCAATATTTTCCGGTGTAACGTTTTCAAGTCTAAAAAAAAGGTGAGAACTTCTCTTAAAATTTCAACTCTGAATTGCCACAACTGGTGGTTTTAAAATCAAGCTAGAAAAGTGATTAAATATTAAAATATAATCATTTATTTTCCATTCCGCTTATCCTTACGATGGTCGTGGGGATGATAGAACCAATCCCAGCTAGTTGTGGGCAGTTGGCAAGGAACACTGGAATAGGTTGCGAGCCCATCGCAGGGCACAATGAGGCATACAACCATTTATGCTAACATTCATACAATTGGACAATTTAGATCAGGGGTTGGGAACCTCTTTGCCAGAGAGAGCCATAAACAATTCATATTTTAAAATGTTATTCCTTGTGAACCATACTCATGTTTAAAATAAAAAATACATGAATTTGTGTTTTTGTCATTTTACCACTTCTAAATTACAGAAAGTCTGAACTCTTTTGACAACATTGTTACGCTGTTGCTAATCAATGAATATTAATTAGAGTATGCACGCAACGGAATGTAATGAAAAAAAAGATTAAAATGGCTGCTTGAGGTAGTGTCGGTGCCACAGTGGCGACGGGGGAGTGGTTAGCGCGTTGGCCTCACAGCTCTGAAGTCCTGGGTTCAAATCCAGGTCGGCCCACTTGTACGGAGTTTGCAAGTTCATGAAAATGTCATAATCCACATTGAAACTCCCAAGTAGAAGACAGGGGATAAAAAAATGATGGAAGTCAGAGATGCACTTCATCGGCGATAATTTGTGTGGCACTCAGTGGCCGAGAAAGACGGCGTTTTGCCATTTCCTGTTTTGTTGCGAGTGAATTTCGCATCACACACCTCACCAGTGGAGAAAGACTATGCCCATTGAAAATGCATCCTAAATATTGAACTTCCTTGAAAAATCCAAACCAAGCTCAAAAAGGCGTGGCACGGTTTTTATTCATATGGTAATGTGCGCGATGCAAATTGTGATCAAATGAAAACAGGAAAGGCAAGATGGCTTCCTACTCAGCCTTTTATAATAATCATTCTTCTTCTGAAGTGAAATTGTTCTTCTTTGGCGCTGAGTGCCACCCAATTCAGTGCCAAAAAGCCCTCACTTCCACCATTTTCATCTCCCATGTTTCGGTTGCGATTTCAGAGTGAATTTGGACTTTTTTTACCATTGTTGTTATAAAAATATATAAATCCACGAAGTGGTGTTGTATCACAGTACAGTTATACCTCTACTTACGAATGCCTCCGGGTACGAAAGTTTCAGGTTACGAAATTATTTACATGCAAATGAGTGACTCGAGATACGAAAAAGATCTAAGTTACGAAATCCCCCCAAAAATAAATGCATTTCCTTATCCATTATTTTATCTTGAAATCCCCCCACACGTAAAAGTCTAAAATGTACTACAAATTGAACGGCTTCCGGCCCTGGTTGAACGGGCTCTTGCCGCCACCTATCGCACAAACATGGGTATTACATCTATAAGGGCTGCTTAGAGAGATATTTCTGCGGCGCAGGGCACATTTACGGGCGGCCTGTGGAGCGAGTGGTTAGCGCGTCGGCCTCACAGCTCTGGGGTCCAGGGTTCAAATCCAGGTCACGTCCACCTGTGTGGAGTTTGCACCTCTCCCTGGGCCTGCGTGGGTTTCTTCCGGGAACACCAGTTTCCTCCCACATTCCAAAAACATGCATGGTGGGCTGATTGGACACTCTAAATTGCCCCAAGATATGGGTGTGAGTGTGCATGGTTGTTCGTCTCCTTGTGTCCTGTGATCGGCTGGCCACCGATTAAGGGTGTCCCCCGTCTCTGGCACGGAGTCAGCTGGGATAGGCTTCAGCACCCCCCGCAACCCTAATGAGGATAAAGTAGTTCAGAAAATGAGATGAGAGATGAGAGAGGGCACATTCTCATATGCTTTATTTTAAGACATTAATAAATCATTTCCGTCTAATTTTCTCTCATTTTTGTGTGTTTTTTTCATACAAAATTTGGACACTTTGACCAATTTTAAAGGGTTTAGTTGGTAGTTGTATGAGGACTGTGGAACAAATTAAAGAATTTACATATAAAGTACACCTCCACTTACCAAATTTGTCTTGGAACCAATTAATTTCGTAAGTAGAGGTACGACTGTATATATATGATCAAATACTCCTTTTCGTTCGGCACTCAGTTTTGGGTGTGAGTGGGGCCCCACACTGAGTTGGGAGGGGACAGGCCCTTCGCTGGCTCAGCGGACTTCTGAGGCAAGTCAAGCTTCCGTCGCGTCACCACCAAAGGGTCCAAAATAGAAGCATACAACTGCGGCACGTTTGAAGTGTTCAAGATCAATGTTTCACCTAACCATCAGCTGTCACAGCTCATTTCTGTCAGACAAGGCAGCCTTAAGTTGCTGTCAGCAGAGAACTACCAGTGTGTCTTACAAACAACACAAAAACACAAGACAATTTAACGATCTTTCAACTTCATAAGATTGTGAGCATGTTGATGATCTTAATTATCTAATATCATCATATTGCACACCTCTAATCCCAATATGTATCGCAATATATGGCAAACCTCTAAAAAGTTGCAATGTGTGTTTTTTTCAACATTTTTCTCAACCTCACAGAGTCAAGCCATGCGCATTGTCCGGACTGTTGGTCAAGCATTTGAGGTCTGTCACAAATTGAGCCTGAAAAATGCACAGCAGACTACAGTTGGGCAGGAGGACTGCACCAGTAAAAAGAACAGCAAAAACTCATCCATGACAGGTAAGCACAGCACTGGTAGGTTTGTATGCTTTTAGAGTTTTATGTTGCGTTAACCTTGGCTTTTTTCCCTCTGTTTAACTTATCCTTGTCATTGTCCATTGATTTCACCTGTTGTCACCTCCACTATGTATCTCAGACTCTGTTGTCTTGTGTGTCACCCACCTGTTCTCCATGTCTCGTTAACCCATGTCTGTGTATTTAAGTCCCCCTTCTTTGTTAATTTCCGGTTGCTTTCTTGTCAATGTAACCTTTAGGTGTGCGTTCAAAGTATGTTTGATTCTACTGCTTTTGGTTCATCTTTGTATTTTTGGTTTCCCTGCTCTTGTTTGCAGTTTATTTTTGTCCCTTTACTTAAAAATCTTTGAGTACACATTTGTTCCTGACTTGCCTGTTTTCTAGCGTTTGGCTCCATCACCTGTTCTTTCATGCCCGCACGCCATACCTCGTGACAGACAAGGATGCAAAAAAACCAAACAAACAAACAATGAACAAATTACAAAGCTTCCCTAGAAGGAAGCAGTATCTTCTTGATGATGGAACTGAGGTTAGCACGCAATAGGCGGACACTAGAGCAAGCCTGGGTCCTGTACGGGTTAGCAGCCATCGGGGCCAACAAGGGAGCACAGCTCTAGCCCAAACCAAAAAAGGCACACTCCAGGCAGACACAAAAAATGCGATATCAGCCACCAGCAGAGTTTGACTGTGACCATCTGGCAAAAATTCCCTTTTCTAGGCAGTTTCTAAACTTCTGAACAATGAATGATTAGCTTCGGTTGGTGGTAAGCTCCTAATTCGTATGCCCTCATTCGTGACGGTGTTGTTTTTGGATTTTGTATGATTGTGCTTAATTTTAAGTTGTTAAATTGTGTGTTTACGTGCGTGTATGCCTGTCTACTCACAGTTCCACCGCATTGGAAAATATCTTTGCATTTCTTAATCATTTTAATATATAAATAAATAATTTTCCTATCCTTTTCGGTTTTATTGCAAGTGTTCATACATTTGCATATATATTCCATATAAAATTGGTATACTTTTATAATTTTTAAACGTTTTAGGCAGTAGTATAAAAGATTGTGGAACGGATTGTGCTAATTCAATGTAAAATAGGCTTCTAGAATCAGTACCTCCAGATCGGAGAGCTTGCCATCTCCAGTTCAGGGATGAGGTCCTTTTCTCTAGTGGAGGAATTTAAGTAAAGTAAAGTATTTACTCGCATATAAATCTCATTTGTCGGACAAAGAAAAATGATGACTAAATCGAGGGTACGGCTTATATGCGCTTAAAAAGACGACATACACGAAACTGCAAGGTAACAACGACGAAACGCCAAAACACCGCAACGCAAGACAATGCGGCCGATACGATCATTTATTTCAAAGTAGAGTAAAATTAAACAGATAAAACGCCAAACAACATTTATTTTGACATCTATGAATGAAATTCAAGAAGAAAAAAAACGTATCTTGCATAAAACGTAAAAAAAACTCACTTGTGCCTGTCACTGCTCGCTCAGGGCGCCGCCATCTTACCTAGGGCGCTGTCGTCTTACCTAGTTTCACATGCTCTGACTGGTCAGATGCGAGTAGCCTTGATGTGTTCGTAGCTTTTACCATGTCAGCACATCCCAATAGTTGTTAAAGCTGATCAAAGGTCTTGCGGCCGATCGTTAAAATATCAGCCTTGTATTCCTGCTATTATTGCACCCAGAGACTTGGTGAACACTATACCGCTACGGAGACAGAGCTTACGTCACTTCCTTTTTGAAAGGAAATTATTGTACATTTGTGATAATGAAATAAAACAAAATTATGCTTTTTTTTACATTTCTAGTTCGTAAGTGACAACTATTGCAGTAATATGGACCATCGAAAAAAATCGAGCTATTTCGACATTAATTTCTGTCATTAAAAAGCAACAGGTTGTCATCAAGATAGAATTATTTCTCCTTTCAAATTGAATCATTTGATATTTTGCATTTACAAAGATAGGCATGTTAACTTCCTTATGATATTGACCCAAATAATGTGCAATCGAGCAGACGATCCTTTGGATTCATACAGTGACTCAGAAAAACCACGTGCAATGATTTTTCTTAAGATTTTCCCTTCAAAGTAACACATTTGTACTCCCTATTAAAACCATGGATATGGAGGTGTCTTGGGGTTTTGTTAACAAGTGACGGAAAAATAGAACGAGAGATTGACATGCGCACCGACCGGCGCGGCTTTTGCAGTGATGGGAACTCTGCATTGGTCCATCGTGTTGAAAAAGGTGCTGAGCCAAAAGATGGAGCTCTCTACAGTGGGGCAAATAAGTACTTAGTCAACCACCAATTGTGCAAGTTCTCCTACTTGAAAAGATTAGAGATGCCTGTAATTGTCAACATGGGTAAACCTCAACCATGAGAGACAGAATGTGGGAAAACCCCCCAGAAAATCACGTTACCTGTATTAATAGCATCTGTTTTAACTCATCGGTATAAAAGCGACCTGTCCACAACCACCTCAGTCTCTCACACTCCAAACTCCACTATGGCCAAGACCAAAGAGCTGCCGAAGGACACCAGCGACAAAATTGTTGACCTGCACCAGGCTGGGAAGACTGAATCTGCAATAGGTAAAACGCTTGGTGTAAAGAAATCAAATGTGGGAGCAATTATTCGAAAATGGAAGACATACAAAATCACTGATAATCTCCCTCGATCTGGGGCTGCATGCAAGATCTCACCCCGTGGCATTAAAATGATAACAAGAAAGGTGAGCAAAAATCCCAGAACCACATGGGGGCACCTAGTGAATGACCTACAGCACATGTGTCAAAGTGGTGGCCCGGGGGGCAAATCTGGCCCGCCACATCATTTTGTGTGGCCCGAGAAAGTAAATGATGAGTGCCAACTTTCTGTTTTATGATGAAATTCAAATGAAGATTGTAGATTATTTCCTGTTTCCTCATTTTAAATCAATAATTGCAAAAAAATGTACTAATTTGAATGTCCAAAAATGATCTATCGATTAGCACGATCGTGAAAGCTGTCAATTTATTAATCGATTAATTTTGGCAGCATAGTTGGAAGACATAACGGCCCTCCGGATGTAATTAAAACTACCATGTGGCCCGCGACAAAAAATTAGTTTGACACCCCTGACCTACAGAGAGCTGGGACCACAGTAACAAAAGGCTACTCTCAGTAACACAATGCGCCGCCAGGGACTCAAATCCTGCAATGCCAGACGTGTCCCCCTGCTGAAGCCAGTACACATCCAGGCCCGTCTGCGATTCGCTAGAAAGCATTTGGATGATCCAGAAGAGGATTGGGAGATTGTATTATGGTCAGATGAAACCAAAATATAACTTTTTGGTAGAAACACAGGTTCTCGTGTTTGGAGGAGAAAGAATACTGAATTGCATCCGAAGAACACCATACCCACTGTGAAGCATGAGGGTGGAAACATCATGCTTTGGGGCTGTTTTTCTGCAAAAGGACCGGGACGACTGATCTGTGTAAAGGAAAGAATGAATGGGGCCATGTATCGAGAGATTTTGAGTAAAAATCTCCTTCCATCAGCAAGGACATAGAAGATGAGACGTGGCTGGGTCTTTCAGCATGACAATGATCCCAAACACACAGCCAGGGCAAAAAAGGAGTGACTTCGTAAGAAGCATTTCAAGGTCTTGGAGTGCCCTAGCCAGTCTCCAGATCTCAAACCAATAGAACATCTGTGGAGGGAGTTGAAAGTCTGTGTTGCCCAACGACAGCCCCAAAACATCACTGCTCTAGAGGAGATCTGAATGGAGGAATGAGCCAAAATACCAGCAACAGTGTGTGAAAAGCTTGTGAAGAGTTACAGAAAATTTTTGGCCTCCATTATTGCCAACAAAGGGTACATAACAAAGTATTGAGATGAAGTTTTGGTATTGACCAAATACTTATTTTCCACCAAGATTTGCAAATAAATTCTTTAGAAATCAAACAATTTGATTTTCTGTTTTTTTTCACATTATGTCTCTCATGTTGACAATTACCGTATTTTCTCGATTATAACACGCAGATTTTTGCTATATAATTAATTCCAATAGATGGGGTGCGTGTTATAATCAATAACTAAAATAAATTACAAATTTTCGATCGAAAAAAGCATTGTCAAACTCACTTTGACGCACGGACATTGTGCAATTTCCAACTTTGAATTCAAAATACACGCATATTAAAGATCGTCAAGCCTCACAAACATCACAATCCTGCATTAATAAGCTGGAAAGTAGAATGGCGATAGAGACAAATGGTCAACGCCAATATTTTTCCTGTAACAGCATAAAAACACCATGAACTTACCGTCAGTAGTGCAAAATGGAAGCGTCCATTTTGTATTGCATTCCAGCTCGCTGATTGGCTGATTTTCGGAGCCTGCCGCGCTCGGTACGATTATAAATTTTCGGTTTTACGTCATCTCGTAAAGCCGATCGAAAATCGGAAAGCCGAGACCACCACTGCCCCCCTCTAGCCTCGTACTCGTCTCAGTTCACCCTCTCTCAGTTCAGTTTTGGACATTGTACAAGCAACATGGCATCAAAACGAGCAAGTTATACCACAGCGTTCAAAAGAAAAGTCATCAAAGTGGCAGAGGAATTGGGCAACAGAGAAGCTGGAAAAAAATTCGATATTAGTGAAGCTAACATCCGTGGTTGGAGGAAGAAGAAAGACTCATTATTGAAAGAAAAAGCAACAGCAAAAGCATCAGGACGTGGAAGAAAAGCAATGTTCCCAGAGTTAGAGAAAGAACTTCTTAAAACGATTGCTGAGAGAAGAGCTGCAGGGTGTGCCATCAACACAGTCGAGCTGCGTATCCTCGCCCTGAAAATCATGAAAAAAACCAACAAGGATTCCGGCTTCAAATCGTCTGCATGTTGGTGCTATAAGTTTATGCAACGGCACGACCTATCTGTAAGAAAGAGAACGTCAATTGCCCAAAGGATGCCTGAGGACTACGAACATAAACTGATGGAGTATCAGCGGTTCATAATCAAGATGAGGAAGAAGCACCACTATGCACTTCGGAATATAGGAAACGCTGATCAAACCCCACTGACTTTTGATCTGCCGAACTCACTGCCGAACTCTATTGTCCTAAAAATCAATACCCCTCACCAAACCCCCTCCATATAACCTTTCATCTATTGTCCTAAAATTCAAACGCATAACTCCACCCTTCATTTTGAACAAAACAATCGTGAAACGAAGAAAAAAAGGTAAGATTTCTGATTTTCGTCAGCGGGAAATTTTAGGTGCGCACTATATTCGATTACTGTGTTTTTCCAGATGTTTTTGGCCCAAAATTACCTGCGTGTTATTTTCGAGTGCGCGTTAAAATCGAGAAAATACGGTACAGGCCTCTCTAATCGTTTCAAGTAGGATAACTTGCACAATTGGTGTTTGACTAAATACTTATTTACCCCACTGTATTTAACGGTCGATCTACATTCCTACCCTCAAATATGGACACAAGCTGTGGGTTGTGACCGAAGGAACAAGATATCTTAGAGATAAGATGAGAAGTTTGGTCATCCACGATGGGTTAAGAGTATAGCCGCTGCTATTCCGCATTAAGAGGAGCAAGATAAATTGGCCCGAGCATCTGTTGAAGATGCTTCTGAGCATGTCTCACCGTCAGGAGGCGACAGGGGCGCGCTAGACCACGTTTCTGAGACTATGTCTCCTGGCTGGCCCTGGAACGCCCTTGGATCCTCACGGAACAGTTGGATGAAGTGGCCGGGAAGAACAAAGTTTGGGCTTCCCTGCTGAAGCTGCTGCCCCTGCGACCCGACCTCGGGTAATCGGAAGTAGATGGAGATGAAAACTACGATTAGACTTGTGTTGTCGTAGACGTTTCACAGGCTTGAAATTTGTCTGATTCCTAAGTATGCTTGAGAACATTTCCGGCATCATGAATGCAAACAAACATGAACCATTATTCTATCCAATGCTATAAAGCAAGCTAAATTGCAGTTAGCTAGATTTATACTTATCAATTAACATGATATCAAGCAAGTTGTCAAAAACATACGTTATATATCTTCGAATAATTATTTTACCCACTTTTTTGTGCCCACCATGTGTGCCTGTGTATATGCTCATGTCTGCATGTGTGTATGCAGGAGTGCATGCTCAGCCACCTGTATGTATGTGTTTAGTTGACTCAGGGGCTGAGTTCAAAGGCATGGCAGAGAAGACTTTATCCGTTGCAGAAGAGACAGACATCGATGCCGATGAGGCAAACCAAATACCAGCCGCTGAAGAGCTTAATATTAATAGAGGGGTGACTGATTTGGATGCCACACCCAAAGCATCAGACCTCAGCGACTCAGACAATAAGGTAACAAGTTGAGTGCAAATAACTCTATGTAGTGGACCTCACTACTTGCAGTGCCCATTTCATGATATGATCATTTTTTTTCCAATTTGAAACTTCAAACTTCTGTGAATAAGTAAATAAATTACTTTACTCATTTTCCTCTTATGAAATTAACTATGTTACCTTACTTTATGAGAAAAGAGAATATAAAATATGATGATTTTGAAAAGTACCGCATTTACTCGCATCTGCCGCTTTTGTCAGACAAAAAATGATGACTGAATCGAGGGTACGGCTTATATGTGCATAAAAACACGACATGCAAAAAAATTTAAATTGGCGGCACCACGACACGATGACGTCACTTAAAGATGGCGCCTTTGCGTCGGCGCGTGACGTCACGAATTTGGCCGATACTTTCATTTATTTCACAATAGAGAAAAGACAAACAGATAGAATTCTAAACAACATTTATTTTGACGTCTATGAATAAAATTCAAGAAAAAAAACGTACATATCGTGCATAAAATGTGAAAAAAGTCACGTTCCCGTCACTGCTCGCTCGGGGCACATCCATCTTACGTAGGTCCCGGGCAGCCATCTTACCTATAAAGCTAGTTAAACGTGCTTTGACTTGCCAGACGCGAGTAGCCTTGATTTTGGAATAAAACAAATTTCCACTTTGATTGTTATAAATTTCCTATGTTTTTCATTGTTTTCATAAAAAAGGCATGACAGGCGGACAGCTTACGGTCCTATAGTTGTAGTTTGAGTTGTAGTCTTTAGTAGAGAGCACCGCGAACGTTTCCAGCGGAGTTTGATTCAGTGTTCATCAAAGTTGACTGGAATATGTTGTCAAAGAAGAATGCTCTACATTGTCAATTACTTGGATTTGATAGAAAATAAGCTGAAGAATCATCGGTGTGCCTTCGTCTCTCTCTGAGCGGAGTATCTGGGTAGATGACAAGCGCTATCAAAGAACATCGCAACGCTAAGCTAACTCATTGTGGTGTATTCCAACCTATTAGGGATAAGTTCGTTCAGGACACCTGTTGCACGGTGGCGCACGCGTACTTGGGTGTCTGCATTGTTGCACTCTTTAACGGATGACTGTGTCCGGGCTCTCTTCTTCAATACAGTACACTCACGAATATTGATTTTTTTTCGTTGTATTTCTTGATAAAAAGAGACAACTAGTCACGAGTAGTGATACGAACCATCGAAAGAATTGAGATATTTTGACATTAGAAGCAATATGGCTGCCACAACATCTAAAACTTCTGGAAAGAAAACTGTCATTTCTGTAATTAGAAAGCATCAGGTTCTCATCAAGATAGACTTATTCTTTAAAATTGAATAATTTGATATTTTGCATTTACAAAGACAGGCATATTAACTTCCTTATGATATTGACCCTCATAATGTGCTTTTGATTCATACAGTATATCAGAAATACCACTTGTGATTTTTCTCAAGATTTTTGCTTCAAAGTAAAACATTTGTACTCCCTATTAAAACCATGCATATGAAGGTGAAAATTGGGAATCAGGGGGGCGGCTTATACGCGAGAAATAGTCAAATTAAAAAAATTAAAAATATAGTAAAATATAGAAAGAATATAGGGGAAAAAAGATGTTTGAAGTTTTAAATTTGAAAGAAAGATGTGATAGTTAGCATTGGTAAAAACAATAACAAGCTAATCCTCAGTGCTGTCCCTTATTAAATAAATCAAACTCAAACTTTCACAATTGAATGAGTTAATTTATTCACAGATGTTTGAAGTTTTACATTTGAAAGAAAGATGTGATAGTTATCGTGATAATTATCCATATCGACTGTTTTTTTCTTTATCGTGATAACAATTTTTAACATATCGGCCAGCTCTAATATATCTGATCTCATTTTCTGAACTGCTTTATCCTCTAGGGTCGCGGGGGGTGCTGGAGCCTATCCCAGCTGACTCCGGGCCAGAGTCGAGGGACACCCTGAATTGGTGGCCATCCGATCACAGGCCACAAGGAGACAAATAACCATTCACGCTCACACTCATACCTAGGGGCAATTTAGAGTGTCCAATCAGCCTAACAGGGCCCCAGAGCTGTGATACCGATGCGCTAACCACTCGGGCCACCGGGCCGCCCGCTCTAATATATATTTAAGGTAATCCCTCGAATATCGCGGCTTCACTACATCGCGTTTTTTTTTTCTGAGGGGAAAACAAGAGAAAGCTACCGGGTGCAACATAGACATAGCACACAAATATGGACACACATTTAATAAACACAGCATTAAGAATTAAAACAACAACATTAATCAACAACAAACATTAAGGTTTTATGATTTCTTTGAAAAGTAATTTTACTCCCATTTTATAAGTCACAACTGGTTCTTACCTGCTTCTGCAGTGCTCAATGACGAACATTTTGGAAAAAAAACTATACAAAGACGATTGCCTTTGACGACTTTTAATACTGTTTCTAAAATGCACAAGAAAAACGTCGTCAAAGTGGGCACGACTCGTTAACACTTTTTCAGGATGTTTTTTCCACGAAGTTGGAAAGTTCGTTTCTTCCCCGTTTTTTTCTGATTTGTGCTGTTGCGATGGTGGCTGCTTCCTCCTCGGTTGCCTTCTCGTTGAATTCTTCATGTATTGCTGAGTGTTGCATTTACTCCGCTCCGTTGAGAGTTTGTTCGGGATGTTTTTCCACGAAGTCGGAAAGTTCGTTTCGCCCCCGTTATTTCTGATTTGTGCTGTTTGAATGGTGGCTGCTTCCTCGGCTGCCTTCTCGTTGAATTCCAGGTCAGGTCAAAGCACTCGGCCACAGCTTCCCCACGCATAAATAAGTTTAAGCAGACAATGGGTTAAAGAAAATGGACTGTTGTTTTGAGACCGCCAATCAGAGCCCAGTATATGGTGGAGTGAGCTTCAAAAGCGAGAATCAATGCATCCGCGACAATATTTTCAAAATAAAATAACGGATAAGGACAAGTACTTTTTGGGGGTTTTCGTAACTTGGATATTTCTTCTTATCTCGAGGCACTCATTTGCATATAAAAAGCTTTCGTAACCTGGAAATTTCGCACCACATTCGTAAATAGAGGTATGACAAAATGAAAACAGATATTAATACACCTATGTGAAATTAATCTAATTCACTGTGAATAACGAAAATAGTATGTTGCATATACAGTAATCCCTCGATTATCGCGGTTAATGTAGGCCAGACATGGCCGCGATAAACTAAAAATCGCGAAGTAGGGTCACCCCTATTTTTTTTAAAAATCCCCCAGAAAAAAAATCTGCGATGTAGTGAAACCGCGAAAGTTGAAGCCGCGATATTCGAGGATTACTGTATTATAGATAGCATATTATTGCATTTTTTTAAAATATGTAAATTCCAACTTTAAAAAAAATGTTGAGCCTATCTTTGCTTCCATTAGCTAATAGATCCTACTCCAAAAGGCCATCCATCATATCCTACTCTCATGAAAATCATCTTCTGTCAACAGATGGTGCTTAAAGCCAAGGCTATCATTCATACATGTCCTTCCACAAGACACCAACAGAGCATCTCTAACCTTTTCTGTATTTTTATTTTTTTCCAAACATTGTCTTTTTCTAGGAATTTTACATGTCACAAAATGTATGGCTATAATTTTAGTTTAGCCGCCTGGTGCCGTAGTGGTTCACTCGCCTATCTTCGGTTCGAGCAGGTGCGGATCCGATTCCCGCTACTGGCTGTATAATTGCGAGTGCGAATGGGCATCTGTCTCTCCGTGTGCCTACAGCTGACGGGAAACCATTATAGGGTGTAGAGTCCCTTGCACCCGAGCTGGGATCGGCTCCAGCCACCCCCACTACCCTGACGAGGATCTGCGGTACAGAAGATGAATCAATGAATTTTTAGTTTGCTTTTACTGACGGAGCTATCTATTTGTTGTGTTTAGTGCATCTCGATCTCTCTGTTGAAACAGGTTTCAGAGGAGGCCCCATTGCTTATGTCTAGCCCCAGGTTACTGCTACCTGCTTCAAGTGTGCTTTCACATGGTGCTACTCCCTTGTCGGTTCACCATCAGATTCAACTCCTCCAACAGCAGCTTCAGCAACAACAACAGCAAACGCAAGTCGCTGTTGCTCAGGTGGGCTTGGCCCTTTAATACAGATTTGATTTTTCAGACCATGAAAATGTGATATAATACTACTGTATTTTCCGCACTATAAGGCGCACCTTCAATGAATTACAATTTTGACAATCCACCCAGAATGACGGCGAGCACTGAATTAGAGTGCCCGCCGTCATTCCGGGTGGATTGACAAAAGAACTACCGTGTTTACTCGCATATAAGCCGTTGGAGAAAAAATGAGGACTGAATCGAGGGTACAGCTTATATGCGCATAAAAACACGACATGCACAAAACTGCAAATTGACGACGATGACGTCATGACAAAATGGCGCCGTGACGTCATGACGCAAGACAATGCGGCAGATACGGTCATTTATTTCAAAATGAATAAAACGCTAAACAAAATGTATTTTGACGTCTGAATATAATTGAAGGAAAAAATAAATGTGAAAAAACACGCTCCTGTCACTGTTCGCTCGGGGCACGGCCATCTTACCGTTGTTAAACATGCTCAGACTGGCCAGATGTGAGTACATTTGTGTCTGCTATTGCTCTCTCGGGGCACCGCCTTCTTACCGTAGTTAAACGTGATCTGACTGTCGCGTTTACCATGTCAGCACATCACAATAGTTAAGGCTGATCGAAGGTCTTGCGGCTGATCGAAGGTCTTGCGGCTGATTGAAGGTCTTGCGGCTGATTGAAGGTCTTGCGGCTGATCGAAGGTCTTGCGGCCGATCGTTAAAATATCCTTGATTCCTGCTATTATTGCACCCAGAGACTTGGTGAACACTACGTATAGCGCTATGGGCATATTTCCTGGTTGTGCTTATTTTACTTCCTTTTTTAATTGGTCTACGTGCAAACAACACCCTCCCTTTCGGAACACAGAAAGCAAATGATTGTACATTTGTGATTATGAAATAAAACAACATTCCACTTTGATTTTTTTATTTCTTAAGATTTTCTCTTCAAAGTAACACATTTGTACTCCCTATTAAAACCATAAATATGGAGGTGAAAATTGAGAATCAGGGAACGGCTTATACGCGAGAAAATGTAAAATTCAACAATTTTAAGACAATTTTAGGAGTGCGGCTTGTACGCGCAGGTGGCTTATATGCGAGTAAATACGGTGTATATATCGCAGCATCCACCGCGCATGGGGGAAAATGGTAACCGTAGTTGTGAGACCTGCTGCGGATCAATATTGATCCAGATATAAGGCTGATTGGTGCTCCTTGTGCCCTGCAATCGGCTGGCCACCGATTCAGGGTGTCGCCCGCCTCTGGCCTGGAGTCAGCTGGGATAGGCTCCAGACCCCCCGTGACCCTAGTGTGGATAAAGCGGTTCGGAAAATGAATGAATGAATGATTATTTTAAAACGTATTTTTGTTGTTCTGTTGTGCAATAACGAAAAGACAACTCCCTCTTTACACTATCAAAAGTAAAGAATAAATCATGCAGAAATTTTAACACCTTTATTTTTATAAATGTGCCTTCAAACCAAAAGTTGCTGTGAAATAAATAAAATAATCAACTGTAGACACAATCACTATTGGCAAGCAAACTATTTTCAGCCTCACAAAAGGAAACTAAACTTACCTCACCAATGGCCATTTACAAAAAAATAAAATAAAAGAGTTGGGCGAACTTAACCCATTTTAAGCCAAGATAACAAGTTTTAGATTTAGAACATTTACATATAATGGGGAAACACCTTGATATCAAGTAAGAAAAATATTACAGGCTGTCCTCAAATGAGGACAGTGGGTTAAGACATTTTCAGTAAGGCTGCTCTTTGTGCACAGGTATTTATGAAGCATTTAAAAACAAAAGAAAGAAAACGGCAGGGAGAATTCACTTGGATCCTTTATTGGATCAGCTCTGTGTTGTCCTGCATCTCATAATTGCTCATAGGGCCGTGTTATTGCTCATGCTCCGTGTTAGCCTTCATTGCTAACCAAGCTAAAAACACATGTCCTCACCATCCTCTTCTTCATGACTTTGGCACCCATTTAAAAGTTTTGACTTATTGTTAGTTGTTGCAGGTTTAATTCTATTAGGTGGTTGTTAAAGCATGGTTTAGTTTTTTATTTCTGTCTTTACAATTAATAATACAGACGCTCCCCTACTTACGAACATTCGAGTTACGAACAACGGTACATACGAACATGTCTGCAAATTGCGTTTATGTCGAAAAATGTTCGTAAGTTCGATTTTGTATTGCGCGCCTTTTTCGGAGTAGTGCTTCTTTCCGCCGCTAATACCGACGCCTGGCGCTGTGAGAGGTCAGCTCACCCAGCATCCACCTTCCTCTGCCCAGTTTGTTGCAATGCGGAAGTGCGTGAACGTGTCTCCAGTGCGCAAAGAACCTTTTTCATTTTTATCATTAGATATCTCGTGCATCCATTATTCAATATGGTTGGTGAAAAGCGAAAGGCTTCTATTGAGGGAGGTGCAAGGAAGAGGCAAGCCATTTCATTTGAAATGAGTGGCAATAATAACGAAGCTTGATGCGCGTGATAAAGTGGTGAGCGTTGCACGCGAATACAACTTGAATCGTTCGACCGTCAGTACCATTTATAAACATAAAGATCGAGCAGCAGGACCCAAATATTGAACGTTGCACAAAGTTTGCAAATCAATTGAATTCTGCCATACAGTGCTACCGCATCATTTATGATGAAAAAAAGAAAACTGCAATCGTCATTAGATAGCTTCTTTCGGCCAGTTTCTAGTAAATCTCCCTCTCTCTCTCTCTCTCTCTCTCTCTCTCTCTCTCTCTAATGTATGTATACAGTACTGTATGTATTCTCACCATTTTATTAAATGTTTTTTTCAGTACAAACCAATGTGTGTTACTTATACAAGCCTTAAACATACAAATGCACTTAAATAAACCTTCAATATATGTATATAGGCTTTAATATACTTATTTATGGCCTTAAACATAAATTATAATACAAAATATAGCACTGAGCAACTTACAAACAAATTCAACTTATGAACTATCGCTCGGAACCTAACTCGTTCGTAAGTAGGGGAGCATCTGTATATTCAGGATAAGAGGCATGTTGCCCCCCTCAAAAAATCAATGAGCTTTCTAACGTTCATTTATTATCCATCTTTCAGAGTTCGAGCGCTACAGATGACATAGAATAGCTCGATATTGAATTGCCGTGATTGGAGTGTTCACTTAACATATTTTGTTTTCATGTTTATTCTTACTGGTCATTTGATTTCTGACTCATTCAATACATTTATTTTGGAAGGTTCACCTCTTGAAAGACCAGCTGAGTGCAGAGGCCACAGCTCGACTGGAGGCGCAAGCTCGAGTTCACCAGCTACTTCTGCAAAACAAAGATCTGCTACAGCACATTTCGCTCCTGGTTAAACAGATCCATGATCTGGAGACCAAGATGAATGGACCTAACTCAAGTACGTTTAAGTAAAGCCTTGTCCTCACTACGATACTTAAATGCCTAAACCAGTGGTTCTTAACCTGGGTTTGATCGAACCCTAGGGGTTCGGTGAGTCTGTCTCAGGGGTTCGGTGGAGCCCCTGCCGCGTAGGTCAAGACACATCGACTCATCGTGTCTATTCACGATAACATGCCCATCACTGGCTGCAGATGATCACGTGACATGGCTTGGCCAATCAGCGTGCTGCGAGGAATTTGTATATCTTGAATTTGAAAACAATAATATTTTATTTTACACTAAAGTAGGGTTTGGTGAATGTGCATATGAAACTGGTGGAGTTCGGTGAATGCACATATGAAACTGGTGGAGTTCAGTAGCTCCAACAAGGTTAAGAACCACTGGCCAAAACGAATCATTTACCCAGAGACCATTGGTCCTTCAACCTTTTTTTCACCGTGGGATGGTGGGATGGGGGCTACTACAGCCAAGGAACAGAACTGCAACTTAAACAAGTGTCAACCACAATTGAATTTATTTGTTATTATTTTCACAACTATAATATGACATACCGTAATTACTCGAATATAACACGCATATTTTTGCTATATAATTAATTCCAATAGTTGGGGGTGCGTGTTATCAATAACTAAAATAAATTACAAATTTTCGATCGAAAAAAGCATTGTCAAACTCACTTTGACGCACGGACATTGTGCAATTTCCAACTTTGAATTCAAAATACACGCATATTAAAGATTGTCAAGCCTCACAAACATCACAATCCTGCATTAATAAGCTGGAAAGTAGAATACTACATTGTAGTGTAGTACGTACTTGTATTTAAAAATATGTCCAGCGGGGGGCAGTACATTCCCTTGTTACATGTGATAGTCTTTTCCATTGTGCATATCTTCAAATCATTTATTTATTCAATTTGTATGTTCCTTTTCTTGTTTGAGAATGACAATAGATATTTGAATTAAAACATGGTATTGTCAATTGAAATGTAGTCAATGTTCAAGGAAGTCTAAAAGGTATTGCAACATAACATGTCTACATGATATGTTTGTCCACTCTGTGTATCATCTATTGCCCTAAAATTCAAACGCATAACTCCCAACTGCACGACACTCGACACGCTCGTACCTGAAGATTTCTCTATCCGGTTTTGAACAAAACAATCGTGAAACGAAGAAAAAAAGGTACGATTTCTGATTTTCGTCAGCGGGAAATTTTAGGTGCGCACTATATTCGAGTACTGCGTTTTTCCAGATTTTTTTTGGCCCAAAATTACCTGCGTGTTATTTTCGAGTGCGCGTTATATTCGAGTAATTACGGTAACCCTACTCAGTGTGCCACAAGCCTCATTTGTATAATGAAGAGCACGAGTGAGTGTGCATGCATAGGTGCAGCAGTGTTGACAGATTGGGCCTGTTCCCGAACTGAGTGGGTTATATTTATGATATGATTGGTTTTGGAGTCGTGGGCGGCTACTGAGGATAAAGCGGTCCAGAAAATGAATGAATGGTTTGGAGTCTTTGTGATCTTGCGACCCTAAGGTGCAGCACACCATTGGGTCATGATCTCCGTATATGAGTGCCGATGGTGCCATGTCTGTGAGAGGTTAAAAACATTAATAATATTTTTTCATCAGGCAGATCAGGGATTGTGGACCCCTGGTCTACACTAACGTCTCAGCCCTCCGGTTATTTCTTATTGTGGGGTAGTTAGTATGTAATATTATGAACTATGAGTCGCCGTGCACGTTTGGCCAACTGGGCTGTGCCTTACTCATTCAAAAGAAGCTTAGAGGAGCTGTATGTACCTCTGGCTTCATGCCAAGGCATGAGTAAGAGCCATGAGTTATCCAAAAGTGGTCATTTTTTAGTGAAATGATTTATGAAGTACTTCCCAGAGACATCTTTCTTGATTACTGAAAGGTGACATGCTGTGCTTTCAGGATGTTACGGCTTGGCAGTGTGTTGTGTCAAAATAAAAATATCAGAATTGGGGGACTATATAATAATAATTCCATCAGAATGCCAATAACGTTTTCCCCACACAATAGATGATACATACCTAGCTGATTTTTTTTGTTTTATGAACTCACAATACTATGTAAATGACTATCATGTGTTAATCACAAGCAGGGTAATTTTAACTTGAATGAAATGTTATCTGACCTTGTTCACTTCTTTATTATTAATTTTTCAGTGGGATCCCTGGATAGTCTGCTGGAGATCACCTTCCGGTCTACTGTGCACCCAGTAATCTGTGACCCAACTACGCCTAAACCAGAGGTGTCTGCTCTGAACCTACCACAGCTTTGGACCACTGACGGGGCCTTAAATGCATTTGCATCTTCCAATGGAAACCTGGGAAGCCCAATAGGTAGCGACCAACATTTTATAAAAATTGAATGTTTTAGTTTTCTCCCAGGACCCTATGGGCCTCTGACACCCCCCCCCCCCCCCTCTCAAAACCAACAGGCTTGAGGCGACAAAAATGCCAGAAAATATCGTTATCGCCTTACAATACTAAATCTCAGATCTGCTGCAACTTGACTAGTTTTTGAGAGTCGGGCATTGTCTCAGAGTATGAGTCATTCACAGATGACAGGGATGAGAGAGAGGAAGAGGAAGGGGTGGAGGTGATGGAATTATTTGGTTGGAGAACAGAGCCTGAGATGTTTAAGAATTTAAATGTTCTCAACAAACAAGTAACTTCTGACTGTCTGGGAGATGAGATAGCAGTTTAACGCTAAGATGCTCTTCTGTGGGAGCTCAATTCAGTGAACGCTCGAGTTGTTGTGTTATTCCAACCTCATAGTAGATAACACGTCATGGATTAATCTCTGCTACACAAATACTGTTTGCTATTGTAAAGAGTGTACATGCATATTATGTCATTGTTCCTTATTTGACAATCTGTATGCACTTTTGTATCCATTATCTTTTTGGAGAATCGATCATGAGTTTGGGAGCTTAGTTTTTAAACACACTTTAGGACCCTTCTTTTGTAACATTAGAGCATAAGTCCTAATATACAGAGTTTTGTCTTGTACTCTAAATTACTTAAATCACAACTCAAAAAATAAGTACTTAGTGGGTTAATTTTCTCATACCAATCATCTGAGGAGAGCAAATGAGAATCAGTGATCACCAATAATTTGATCAGTAATCAATAATTTGATCATTAATCAATAATAACGGCACATTCACTGACTTGTAACATGTAAGAAACGTTTTAAATTGCAGGAACATTTTTTTCAGATTTTCCCTTCAAAGTAACACATTTGGACTCCCTATTAAAACCGTAAATATGAAAGTGAAAATCGTGAATCAGGAGGCGGCTTATATGTGAAAAATTGTCAAATTCAACAATTTTTAAGGCCATTTTAAGGGTGAAGCTTATACGCGGAGGTGGCCTATATGCGAGTAAATACGGTACTTTCAGCAAAGCCAACGCAAGTTTCTGACGCATATTCAACAATCAATTGAGCACCAAATTAGTGTGCTCGCCGTCATACTGGGTGTATTGACAAAAGAACTATATATCCCAGCAGTCACTGCGCAGTACTTTTTCTACGGGAAAAAATAGTAGAGTCGGGGGCTGCTTGCCGTAGTTGTGAGAGCTGTAGAGGATGGTGTACCCTATCGAATGATTTATTTTATTTTATCGTGATAACATTATTAGTATTGGTCCATATATAAAGCGCACTGGATTATAAGGCGCCCTGTCTATTTTGGAGAAAATTTAAGACTTTTATGTGCGCGTTATAGTCGTGAAAATACGGTAGTAGTAATAAGTCTGTATTATTTGTGTTTAGCTGCTCCTTCCTGAGTACTCTCAGGAAATGTAGCCTCTGCTGGGCCTTCTTGATGAGTGCTGTGGTGTTTGCCGCTCAAGTAAGATCAGCAGAGATGTGGACTCCTAGGAATTTGAAAGTCTCTAATTGCTCCACACATTTGCCGTTAATATACAAGGGGGGACGGAGCAGCCTTGTTCCATCCGAAGTCCAGGATGAGTTCTCTGGTTCTGGAGACGTTCATCGCCAAGTTGCTGAGAGCACACCACTCACTGAGTCTAAGGACCTCATCTAAGTAGGCCGTCTCATTCTCCCCTGTGATCATCCCCACCACCATTGTATCATCCGGAAATGTCACATTGGTGTTCTCAGAGTGCGTGGGTCTGCAGTCATGTGTGTAGAGTGAGTAGAGTAGTTGACTCAGCACACAGCCTTGGGGCGAGCCAGTGCTGAGTGTTCGGGCAGATGAGAGGTGGCGACCCAGCTTGACATGCTGGGTTTGGTTGACCAGAAATCCTCAATACAGGAGCATGCGGAAGGTGGGAGCCCCAGTTTGGCCAACTTAGGGTTAAGAATGTCCGGTCTTATGGTGTTAAAGGCTGATCTGTAGTCGATGAAAAGCATTCTGACATAGCTCCCCCTTTTCTCAAGGTGGCTCAGTGCAGCATGGAGGGTGGTGGATATTGCAGCTTCGGTGGATCTGTTCGGCCGATATGACAACTGATGTGGATGAGGGAAAGACAGGCTTTGATGTGTTTCAGTACCATTTTTTCAAAGCACTTAGTGATGATTGGTGTGAGAGCTACTGGGCGGTAGTCGCCCAGATTATTAGCAGGTGACTTCTTGTGTACTGGGATGATGGTGGACGATTTCAGACAGGCTGGGACGGTGGCTTGTTCTAGTGAAAAGTTGAAAATGTCTGTGAGCACTGGTGCTAGTTGGTCAGCAGAGGCCTTAAGTACTTTGCCTGGTATTCCATCCGGTCCTGTGGACTTCCTGGGGTTGACTGCACGGAGCAAACCTCTCACATCCACGACCTCCACAATGAGTGGGGTGGAGTTTCTTCCCGAGCTTGGTGTGGGATGTACTGGAGGTTGAGATGGTGTGACTGGGTGGTGGGCTTGGGACTGAGAGCGGGCAAAAAGTTGTTTAGGTCCTCTGCCAGTGCCGCATCTGAGTCCCCAGGAGTCACAGCTCGGGCCTTGTAGTTGGTGAGGGTCCGTATGCTCTGCCACATCATTCGGGGGTCGTCAAGTTGCCCTTCTATCTGTCCCTTGTAGTCTGCTTTGGCAGGCTTAATGCCACTCTTCAGGTTGGCACAAGCTGTGCTGGAGAGTGCCCTATCACGGGATCTAAAGGCTGCATCTCAGGCCCGGAGGAGTGATCGGACCTGACTGGTAATCCACGGTTTCCGGTTTGGGTACACCTGGAAGGTCTTCTCCACAGTAACCATAGCCATGCAGTACTTGATGTAAGAGAGTCAGTGTCTGGGAAGGTTCCCAGATCCTCATGATGGAAAGTTTCCCATTGTGTCTGTTCAAAGCAGTCTTGGAGTCGGGGAATATTTCGCCTTTGTGGCTTTGATTGTCAGCTAAAGGGAATGTAAGATGGGGCCAAGAACAAAGAGGTGTGATCTGACTGTCCCAAGTGTCTGCGTGGTATGGCTCTTTATGCACCTTTGATGTCCGAGTAAACATGATCCAGAGTTTTATCCTCTTGTTGGACAATTAACGTGTTGGTAAAATTTCGGCAGAACAGTTTTGAGATTTGCCTGATTAAAATCTCCTGCAATTATGTATGTGTGCGGCACTTGGGTAGTTCTGGTGGTTCTTGTTTTTGTGTCCATTAGTAGGGTGAGAGCGGTACTTACCTTATCCGGTGGGATGTAGACAGCAGTGTTGATAACAACAACTATCTCTCTGGGCAGAAAGAAGGGTCTGCATCTCACTGACATTAATTCTATGTCTGGGGAACATGTCTAACCAGAACAGTGCTATTGTTACACCATTCCTCATTTACATAAATGCAAAGCCTACCACCTCTTTTTTTTCCTGAGTCGAACATCCTGTCTGATCTGAGTAGCGTGCGTCCTGCTAGCTGCATGGTAGCATCGGGTATTTGTGGGTGTAGCGACATCTGTGATTATTAGCATGAAGCATTTGCGAACAAAGCGATTAGCAGTAAGCTCTAATTCCAAATCGTCCGTTTTGTTTACAATGGATCTGACGTTGGAGAGATATATGCTCGGCAGCGGTTTGAGTGGTTGTTTCCTGAGCTTTCACAACAGGCCCGCTCGACAGCTTCGCTTCTGTTTCCTTTCCCGACGCCTTCTCTTTCGCCAACCAGACCCGATAACAAACCACGGGACCGTCTCTAGGGTTGCGAGTTTCTCCGGTATGTTATGTTCCCCTGGAAAGTCACTAGAAACCTTATTTCGCTGCTGGTAACCGATTTTTAATACGTCTAAACGGTTATAGCTGAATTTAAAGTGTGATTTTGACAAACAACCTGTGAAGTTGCACTCTTAAAGGTCTTTAAATTTTTGGGTAAAAAGCATGATCTTTAAAGAGGAGAGAATGAATGATGAATATGATGGGGGAGCAAGAGACTCAGTCAAAATGGGGGACTAAAGAGCTCAAACCAAATGGTTTTAGAGGGACTTAATTAAAACCCGGGGACATTTTACAGAAATACTGCTGTGTAACTTGACGCCCTTCTAATGCTTATTTATCCATTTAAATACAAAATGAATGAATGCTTGAAAAAAATAATAGTATCCTCCTGTTCACTAAGTGATGAATATTCTTTGCAAGTACAAATAACACTGAACCATTTCCATGTTTTTCCCCCCATTGTTATTGAATGACCTTGGTGGAGGATTACTATTCACTGACAATATGAAAGTAATAAAATATGTTAAGTTTTGATTTTAAGTCCTTAAATTTCCAATTACCCATTTTAATCACTATTTACCGCACATTTTTTATTATACTGTAACACATTGCTATTTGATTAATTCTATGAGTAAGAGTGCACGCATGTGATTAATGTTTTTTTTCTCGTATCTTATTGCTTTGTCTCCTTGAGCTGTATCGTGAATTACATCTGTATTGGACTGGGAACGTTGGCTAAAATGCTTTTGGCGAAATATGGGGACAGTAAGTATAGTCAAATGCTTGTGCATGCAGGCTAGTTTCAAGGTTATACACCTGCTTGGCCAGATTTTGAGGCTCCGTCTGTGTGGCAATATTTCTCTGTCCTTTTATCTGGCCAAGACAATGTATCACTCTGGCATGTGTGTGAGCATGGTGCCAGACTGCACTTAAAGTCATTTAGGTTGCACCTGTTTCTCTACACATCATGAGTCAGAGGCATTTCTGTAATTAAACAAAAATAGCCAAATTAGTTTGACTCAAGAAAGGTTAAAATGGTTTGAAATATGATCACTTTGTGTTTTATTACCTGCATTCCGAGCAACATTTCTCTTCCTGAGGTAAGATCTTACTTGGACTGAAATGAATACCACCTGAGTTTCACCTCAAAATGTGTTATACTGTTTTTCCATTCCTGCTTCCTTTTCATTATTTCACAATGAGCGTGTATTTCATGATAATGTATTTGTATTCAATTGCAAGCTGCATTCCCAAACCAACATGCCTTTATGATTTTGATGTTGTACAGTCAACTTATGGTGTCTATCATGTCACAATGGAATCTATTCTTCAACAAATCATCCAACATCCGTTGTTAATCTTTGTGTGGTGTCCCAATTTGCATCTCTATCTTTAAAGCACTGCTGCAAAGAATTGTCACCTCTCTACAAATAGCAACGTATTTGGCCAAATTTCCCCTGCACCCGATTATAAAAAGACAATATCATAGATGAATTGTTGAGACATTAAATTTAACATCAATCATTTTATGACCTTTATGCTCTGTTTGAATAAGCAATGCATATAGATGTGCCTTTTTGCTCTCTCTATCCATAGTTGATCAAAGTATGTTTGAGAATACTGTTGCCCAGCAACAGAGTCCTCAGACCACCAGGCAAGGCCAGCCCACGACAAAACGAACTCAAGTGTCCCCTAACACTAACCTGAGTCTTGGCTCCTCGGATTCGACTTCATCTGGAGGACAACAGAGGTTGAAAAATGCCATTAATCTAGGCAAAGCTGTCGGGGCAAAGGTGAGAATTGCAAAAGCAGTTTGGGAATAAGAAATACAGTCCATTAAGTTTCAGTATTAAGTACTGTTAAAAAAACTGAGCCAAATGTAATTGTACTACTCTTTCCATCATGTAAGATGAATGACCTGTTGAGGAGGAAGGAAACTAGCCATGTTGAAGACATCGGGGTAACTGAAGTCAACAAGAACGCAGGGGCTGTGTGGAGTTGCATTGACCAAATCAACCAGAATTCTGCAAACAGGTACTCATGAACTCAAAGTTCATAATCAAGTTTCATTTTTTACTCATTAAGTGCAATTTATCATAGACATTTAAATGAAAGCTCTTGTAACTGTGAAAACATTGACACAGGATGCAAGATATCGTCCCTGCACAATGCCATTTTTATAAATTATAAGGAAGAACTTGAACAACTGCAACTTCTTGAGAAAATCATACATAGTACATACATACTAGTAGATGAGCCATATAGCAAGTGTGCTAAGTGCTTTGACATGCTACAGCTACACATAATTAGCTAGCATTTCAGTATTTGGGTCTTGGAGATCTCTAGTAATTATATATTTAGGCAACAGTGCCTAAATCATTCTATGAAACCGAGCTCTAATTAGAATGACTCAAAGTTTGCAAGTTTTGGTCGCCGGTCTTTTGGTCGCGGTCTTTTGGTCGCCCGTCTTTTGATCGCCCGTCTTTTGATCGCGGTCTTTTGGTCGCCCCGACCGCGACAAGGGGCGACGAAAAGACCGGCGACCAAAAGACCGGCAACCAAAAGACCGACGACCAAAAGACCGGCGACAAAACAAGGTAAAACAACACGGTCTATGCATCAATAAAAGCCAACAATGGCCATGAGCAGTTTCACTGAGCCGACGTGTGAGTGTATAAGAGTTTGTATGTAAATGCGTTGTCCCTTTAAGAAGCTACGTCAGTCAAGGTCTTAAGTATGACTAAATAGTAATTCGCAGTTTGTATTTAGGGAATTTGAGCAACGATGTAAATGGTAATTATAACACCTTCCGGGCGACCAAAAGACCGGCGACCAAAAGACCAGCGACCAAAAGACCGGCGACCAATCGACCGTGTACCAAACAAGGAGAGGTGCCCGGCTTCGCCGGTCCCACTTGCTTGTTTAGAACCAAAAGACAGTTGTTGCACTAAGAAAAATTCTCTTTTGAAAAATGGGTTAGATAAGAAATTAAAATTTCAGTTGCATGCATAGCACAGCAAACATTTGTATACAATTATGTACAGCTTTGATACAGAAGTTCAGCACTCCAAATCAATCAATCAAGCAAAGTGTACAGATATGATATGAGAAGCAATTCAGCAGTTCAATTGAATCAAGCCAAAGCGTCAGTAGGATACCAAAACAAAGTAGCACACAATATCAGTTTGAGGAAAATGTAGAAATGGAATTCTCTTTCATGGGGATCCAAAAGAGTGAAAGAAAACATGAATATTCTGGAGAGAGCTAAGGTTAAAATTATGTTTACTTACCAAAAACAGCCCAATCACAACACTTTAAATGCACATTTACAATCATTTGATTGTGTTAACGACAACCATCAACTCGCACGCATAACTCCCCATCCTTCCCCTGTTTAGCACAGGGGGCCCAAAGACAGTCATACCTCTACTTACAAATGCCTCTAGGTACAAAATCTTCAGGTTACGAATTTCTTCTACATGCAAATGAATGACTCAAGATATGAAATGATCCACATTACAAAATCCCCCAAAAAGTAAATGCATTTCCTTTTCCGTTATTTTATTTTGAAAATATTGTTGCGGATGCATTGATTCTCACTTTAGAACACCGCTACCCTCTATTGGGCTCTCATTTCATCACTCTCATGCTATCTCATTTAATGACAATACAGTAATCCCTCGATTATCGCGGTTAATGTAGACCAGACATAAACGATAAACGAAAAACCGCGAGGTAGGGTCACCCCAATTTATTGATTTTTATTTTTTTTACTTCAGTGCTGAGTCCTAGTAGCAAGCGGAGGACAGGAGAGTGGCTTCCACTGGCAAATTTAAGCATGGATTTTCACATTTTTATGAACTTTTAAAAAAAAGTGCAGCATGAAATAAAAGCGATGCATGAAACATTTGCACATACAATTAAAAATTATGCAATGTTGTTTAGTCTGTGATTTGTAAATTGAAATTTTATTTCAACGTTCATCAATCAATTAATCAACAACCAAATCCATTGTTAAATGAAATGATCATCTTGTAACCGCTTAGATACCTTGTTTAATTTCAACGGGTCCAAATTCTCAGATTTGATTTCATTTACAAAAACTGGATGGATTCTTTTTGTTTGTTGTTTAATGAATGTGCTGGTCTATTTCTTTGTAATAACCACTAACACCACATCTTCTCGCCCCGTTTCTGCATTTAAGTCACTTTGCCTTCCATTCCATACCACGGCTGGACCCACCGCCGCCATCGGGAAAGAAGCGCGTTGCCCGGGCATTGAAGACCACACAGGACATGATGATTTCCTCTGACCCGGTTGTCTCATCTCCAGATGCTGCAGACTTGCCCACAACAGTATCCTCCCCGAACAAGCCACCACTTTTTATCAATGAGGAGCCTAGAAGCTCAGACAATGTTCAGAAGAGTGAGCCTGAGGATCCCTCTTCAAATATCATCTCCGATCCAGAGTCAGCTGACAAGACAGCATTAGTTGGAAAGAAGGGGATTTTGGGAAGCAATGAGATGGTGGATGATGCGGTATGTGAAGATGAGTCAAGTGGAGGATGTCGAGAAGACCACCAGCTCCATCTGTCTGTACCAGACCTCATCAACAAAGATCCTCCCTTACTGGAGCCCCGAGTGAAAACCTTGGATATCGAGCAGAAGCCATCAAATCTGGACTCCAGAATGGCCTCCACCCCAAACTCAGGGAAAGCTCACTGTCACGTCAGCCTGAATGAGGAGGTCTTGATTGCTAACAGCAGCCCCTGCAGGAAAGACAATGAAATGAGTCTCGAAGACACAGAGCCACACCCAGATCTGCTGTCTTTTGAATAATACAAGAGACCATCACAATGTCATCCTCATTTGTTTTTATTTTCCATTTAGTATCAAATCAAATCAACCTCTCAGATTAAGTTAGTTCAGAAGAAGGAGCACCCTGTTCCAGAATTTGGGGCGGAAAAGGAAAAAGTGAATTCATAAATCAGAAGCCAAATTTTCTTGAGTTCTTTTTTCATTTTGGGAACATTTGATACCCTCTTTAAACAAAAAACGTGAATTTTTCCTAAGCCATTTGGCTTCTGGAAAACATCTTATATGATGGGGGTTCAGTCTAAAAAGTGATACAAGTTTGAAAATGATTAATGACTGCAATTTAACCACTGTTACTGTTTTATATATGAACACATTTTAATTGAATTGAATTAAATGCTTTTATTGTCATTATACAAATATAATGAGATTTAAATATTTCACCACATACTGCACAAATAACAACAAACAGACAAATAAATAATCAATAAATAAGAAATGAATAAATAAGTAGTCTGAGTGAGGTCAGCGAAGCGAGCTTGTTCCGTCTGAAGTCTAAAATGAGTTCCATGGTTTTGGAGACGTGTAGCGCCAAGTCACACCACTCGCTGAGTCTATGGGTTTGATTATTAAGTATTAACCAAAAAGCCGTCTCGTGGTGTAGAGGTTCACTTGCCTGACTTAGGTGCAACCATGCGCGGGTTCAATTTCCGCAGGTGGCAGTATGATTGTGAGTGCGGATGGTTGTTTGTCTCTCTGTGCCCTACGGCTGACTGGCGACCAATCTATGGTGCAGTCTGCCTTTCGCACAAAGTCAGCTGGGTTAGGCTCCAGCTACCCCCGCAACCCTTTCGAGGATCCGCGGTATGGAAAATGAATGAAAGTAAACAATAATGTGACACTGAAGGACTTAACTGGTGTGAGAAAGATGGATAAAGAAATTAGATGATGTCTCATGTAATGAGGAAGGACGAGTTGATGACGAACACCTCTAAATGAGAATTTTTTAATTCTGGTTTTAGCTGCCAGGTGTAATGAAATCTCCCACTGATTGGTTCAAATGAACCTTCTTTTAATCTATGGTTATGAATCATTAGGCACAAAACAATAATGATAACAAATGTAATCAACCCCAAAGTAACACGTAAAATATCATAAGTGTTGAATTGGATTTAATAACGTGGTGTGACACAATAAGGGAAATGTTACATTTAGGAGTTCAGAACACCTGAGAATTCCTAAACTAATGGTACCTTATCATGCAAACGCTAGCACAGTGTTTCCGTGTGCCGTGAGCAATGGTCAGGTGTGCCGCGGGAAACTGCAAGGTAATACAATGTAATATTCAGAGAAAAACTAATATGAAAAATCAAAATATGAACGTTAAATTATAGATTATACTATTACAAGATTCTAATTGTGAAACAGTCATTTTGTTGCTTATTTTTGTCTAACATGAACCGGAAGTTGTTTGGTTTCTAGGGCATTAACTTTTGACAACGTAAAGCCTGTGTGAGCACAGCATTTTTTGTCTAATATTAGGAGATGTAAGTAATATTTGAAGAAAAGTCATAAAATTATGCGATTAAAAACATTACTTTACTTATTTTTGGATCACTCGAACCGGAAGTTGTTCAGGGTCCGCAGACATCAACTTTTGGTGACATTAGGCCACTGTGAAAAATTAGATTTTCAAATAATTTTGGAGGTTTATGTGATTCCTGCTGATAAAACTTTGATGACAATGACAATTGTTAATATAGGCGACATAGTTTTAAATTAAAAGATTTTCAGATGGTGGTGTCCCTTGAGATTTATTCAATGCAAAAAGTGTGCCGCAGTTCAAAAAAGGTTGGGAAACACTACGGTAGGACATGGGAGATGAGGACCTGTTGGATGAAATAAGGCATATAGAAAGTTGAAAGAAAAAGGAACTCTTTATAAAAGAGACAAAAATATGGCATGACCAAAGACGTGATTTTCTTTGTCTCTTGTTTTTTATCATTTATTTTTTTCTATGGTGTCAGAGTGACATTGGAATTAACATTAGTGTTTTCTTTTTCAATCATTGTTTTGATATCTGATATTCATATTCTAACAGTGTTTGTATAAAATGGTGACATGAAGTCCAAACGTTAAGCAGAGTCCAATCAGAGGCTAGAATGGCTCTTGGATTGGATTGGATTGGACCTTTATTTCATCCCGTATTCGGGAAATGTCCTTGGTTGCAGTAGCAAGACAGTAGCAAGCACAGACCAAGCCATGTGACTTATATAGTTGTTTGCCTTTTAGAGTGAAACCTTTTGTTATTTTACAACCTCAATTGTAATAAAGTTGAGGCGTTGTATTAAACATGAATATAAACAGAATACAATGATTTGCAAATCTATCTATATTTAATAGAATAGACTACAAAAACAAGACATCTTTGTGATGGGCCATTCACCCCACACATTCCCTATACCCACTCCACCAATGGCCAATCAGAGCAAAGTCACTCCAGTCAGTTGCAGATTAAAAAAAAAAAAAATTTTTGATGAAGCTGCATTTCCAAGGCAGATTGTCGTGCATATATATATATATATACAGTGGTACCTCGACATACGATCGTAATCCGTTCCGAGACTGAGATCGTATGACGAGATTCTCGTAACTCGAGCGGACGTTTCCCATTGAAATGAATGGAAAACAAATTAATTCGTTCCAACCCGCTGAAAAAACACCAAAAACAGGATATTGGATTGGAAAAAAATGTTTTATTTCTTCTAATTCGCCATATATTGACAAAGTAATAAATAACGAGTGGTTTAATAGTAATAAAATGTGTTTAATAGAAGTAAAATTAGATGCATTTCGCAGAGGGAGAGGGAACGACACACGGAGGCGGGGGGAGGTGTTGGGGGGACTTTATCCACGGCACTCGTAAACGAACAAACAAATTTAAATTAACTTGGAAGATTTTATACACGAAAGAGATGCAAAAAAAAGACAGTGCCATGGCCACCTGGCCTGGTCGCATCACAAAATTTTGACCGCATCACGGGCGAATTATTCGATCGAAATTTCAGTCGTAAGACGAGAATATTGTATGACGAGCGGTCGTATGATGAGGTACCACTGTATATTAATATATATATATATATATATATATATATATATATATATATATATATATATAAAACTTTCATGCCACAAGAAACTGATCATTTTTAATTGTGACCATGTCCTTGCTCGTATGGAACAAGTTGCAGCTATAAAATACCAAGTCAATGATTTGTTCAAAGTGATCAGTTTGAACATATTCATATATACATAACAATATTTTGTTATTGGAGTCTACAGGCATGAATATAGGTTGCACACAATCTGTAAATCAGTGCATTGTGTTTGTATTTATTTAACACAATGTCACAAATTAATTGAATTTGGGGTTCACATTTTTTGCACTGCATTTAAACATTCCAAATTTTAAATGACAAAGATGTGCTGAAGTGGCCTCTGTTGTTAAGGTGGTGGCCATCTCAATAAAAGGAATGCAGAGTATGATTATGCCTGAGAAAGGCCACATTGTTTGTTGATACATTCAGTCGATTCCTATTCTCTACTTTTGTATCTTTGTCATCCAAGCTGTTTTTGTCCTGAAAAATCTTCATTAAGTTTTAAGCTTTAACCTTGTGGGCCCCATATGGCTAAGAAGACTATCTATTTGCTTAATGGCCACACTCACAACCTCTGTTGTGTTTTAAAAAAAATGTCATCCTGCTTGTACGACTTGGCAATTGGTGTTACCGCATATTCTATAGCATCTGTCACAGAGCATTGGGTTAATAATCACTGTTTCTCTATGTGAAGCAGGTATTGGAGACCTTTTTATTTGGTGCATTAACCTATACTGACAAAAGACCCTTATTTTCATCAAAGATAAAAGCTTCAAGACTCACAAGTTTGTGCTCTGATAGTGTCAAACTGTCTAAAATACTAAAAGGCACTTGTGGGCAAGTTTCCATTTTTAATCTTTATAGAAACCACTTACCTGAGTCCTTTTTATGCTCCCTAACACACAATAGTAGTGCACACTTGATATGAAAAAATGGTTTTCTATGATACTCTTCTGTATATCAATGTGCAGTGGCTGTCTTATAATCAAGTTGAGAAAACAAGTGTTGCTTTGATTATCTGATGAGTGTTTGTTTGTTTTTTTAGATAGAAATTAACTGTATTCCGATGAATGAAGGATGCCACAAAATGTCGAAAAATGAAATGAAGAAAAGAAGCTGCTAAAATTGGGTTCATTTGCATTTTACATGACTGTGAAACTTAAATTTGTGTCTCATGCCACAAAAAAGGATTTAAAAATGTTGAGTTGATTCTGTAAGTTTTATATTCAAAATATGTTGCTTCGACTGTAATCTCTCAAGTGGAAACACCTGGAAAAGAAAATGCTTTTCTTTTGTGTACAATTACCATTTATAAACTTGTCTTTTTCTCAGCCTAAATGCAGCCTCTGTCCAGTCTTTGGGGTTTGTGCCAGTTCCAGCCTTTCATAGTGTGATGGGACAGATCATGTATATTTAATTTTTTAGGTTCACTTCAGTGTTGTATTAATAAGTGACGTTAAGGCTACACCCAAAATATTTGAACTTCCAAACTGCAAATACGGCCTTTTTAACTAAGTACTTATGTAAATGGTAGGTGACGGTAAAAAAGAAAAAACCCACCGATTCACCTAATGTCCAATCAGCATATAGTTCCAGGTTTTGGGACATTTTAATCATTTTAACTCGGTGAATGTAAGCATGACTTGCACATAAATAAAACCCTTGGCCAACTGAATCAGCAAGGTTGCGGGCAGTTGGCAGGACTCAATGATTTAGCTTAATTGCCCAGTTTGTTTTTTGCCTGATGGGGCAAAAAAAATATGAGACAACAGTCGAGAGAGTCCACAATTGTTAAGTGAACCTTTCAGTGGTGTGCCGTCAGGGCCTTCAAGGCCTTCTCTGCTGGCCTAAAAATATCTGAATCATATATTATATTTTGTCCATCAATACTTATTATTCCAAATGGTCTGTTAGCTTCCTTTCATTGCTTTCCCCCCCTGTTTGCACTGCTTCCAGATATGTGTTTTCATATTGAAGCATTTAACCAATCACATTTGAGCCATGATTTGTTGCCAGGGTCAGAAATCTGCCTCAAGGCCTTCACAATCAGTTCTGCAGGCTCTGCTGCATAAAACAAGTGTCAATAAAACTGTTGCTTTAACCAATCAGAATTCGATTTGGCGACACCGAGGCCTTTCCGCAGGCGTAAGGATATGTCATTGCCTTCTTGCAGGCGTAGGGATACCTCATCGCTTTCACCAACTATGATTGGCTAGTGATAGAGTAGGCAGGCCAAAGCCCGAGTGAGCCAGCCAGAGATCGCAGACTCCACCCACAATGGCCGACGGAGGAAAACAAATGGATTTGATTGCAGATTTGCTGACAAAGCCATTTTCCAGACCGACTTTTTCAGCAAAAAATTGACATCATTAAGAAAGGGCGGTCAACTCCGAAGCTAGCAAGCCTGTTACAACCGGGAAAAGGGTTTGTCCGCCACTTTCAGTTCGCTAACTACGAGCGCTACCCCTGGCTCACAGGCTCTGAGGCAAATTGTATTGCTGGGAGTGCTTGTTATTTTCCACTGATCGACATGGTGTTTGGAGCAACACTGGATTTGCAAATTTGACTTGTTTAACTAAAGCTGTTGAATGGACATTTTCAGCCCGAGACTGAATCAAAACTTATGCCAGAAATACAACAGGACAGACTCGACTGTCAGCATTAGCTTTGATGGCGATAGAAAAGAACTTCTTGATGGACCTGAAACGCACGTGTTATCTGTACGACAGAGTAATTGAAATCTTCTTGAGGAAAGAAGGGAGGATGGATTTTGTGTATAAATAAAAAGAATTTTTGGCGAGTAAAATATGTCTATTTTCCTAAATAATATTTCCATTTTTTTAGGTTATTATTGATTCATTTTTATATGTGTCGCAGCTGTAGCTCATTAAAGGTTGTATAGCCATAAAATACTTATTGAGGGTTGGATTGATTCACACACAGCACTACTGAAGGGCTAGGTGTGAAATGCACGGCCCGCCACTGGAACCTTTACATTTAAAAATAATGAGACAATCATTTTTGATCAAGCATTGATTTTGATTACTAGGTTATAGCAATTGTATAGTAGGCCTCATACTGACCAGCACTAGTTTCAACAGTCCAAAGATCAAACAAAAATAGTATGTAAAACTTGCTGAGTTACTGTTTCCACTTCCTAGTTCATTGAGGATGAAGAACTTGAGTTCTGAGTGGAAATTCTATCGTGACTCATTCATTCATCCAGGTCTGTGTCAGTTAGGGATGTTATGCTCAAGCCTCCCTACTCGAATCCGATTCGACCAAACGAAGCAGAAAAGTGTCAAAACAGTGTTCTAACACTGCCTCAGACAATCCTGAAATCACATGACCACTGCAAATGAGGCTCAGTACATCGCAGACATGTCAACGGATTATAAATCTCATCTCATTTTTTGAACCGCTTTATCCTCATTAGGGTCACGGGGGGTTCTGGAGCCTATCCCTTTTTTCTCGTCTTGTTGCACATCATAGCACTTCATAAGAAAGTTGAGTCTCAATTGAAACACTTTTTTACATATGGAGACAATAAATCCAATACAGTGAAATCTCGTTACTATGCCACTCGCTATTATGCCACTTTTGCTCGGTCCCGACAAAATTCAATGCAAAATAAACTTACTATGTACTTACTACCCCCTAATCTCGCTACTACGGCACTATTGTGCGTGTTGTATTTTCGAACTCATTATTTTTTTTAGCCCACAATGTCAGCTCAGAAACGCAAAAGAACCAACTTTACGCTGCAGAAGGAGGAGATAATCGATGGTGCGAAGGAGTCAAATCAGTCCAACCTAGCCAGGGAGAAAAGCAAGAAATGGGCGTCGAATTTAAGAGAACCACCATGAAGGGCATTCTCAGCAAGAAGGATGACATTATTGTCAGCTATTTATTCTAATCAGCCCAGTGAAAATATTTTGTGTTAAAAACATCATACCTAATCAGCACTACATTCTTGTGTGGACTGACCTAGCACAACAGGCAGCGGTGATCTGGTGTCAAGGGTAGGTCAAGTGAAAAACTAGCTTTATAGATTAAATATTGCTCACTTTCTGTCATACAGTACATTCCATTCCTCTTTTTCCTTTTTGTGACCCCTGATTCTGATGGATAACATGAGAAAATAAAGCCTTTTTTTAAACAATAAAAACGTTTTTTTAAAACCTTCGTTACTATGCCACTTTTGCTCGGTCCCAACGGGTGGCATAGTAATGAGATTTGACTGTATAAGAGATCACTCTGCCTAATGTCATTGCTCCAAGATCAACAATCCTTCTAATCAATATTGGAGTGTTATCTTGTTCATTTCCTTTTATTTCGTAAGAAAGTTTTTCTTAACTGTCTCCTTAAACATTTCAACTGAAATAATCTTCTTGCAGTGCGAAAGGTGAGTTAACGAATATGTCCATGTCAAGAAAAATGAAAAAAATAATCATTTTCAATATTTTTAATCACAAAAATATTTGACATGATGGCTTAAGCCTATCGCATTCAATGTCATAAAAGTCACTTGAACGTCATCTTATCATTCCTGCGGCAAGACTTTTCCTATTTTTGCTGAGGAGATTCGCCACCTCCAGCTTCTTCCTTGGGAAAGCTTGATTCCAGCTCATTGGTTAGTTTGTACTGCTGTTTCTTCCACAAGAAGTGTGTGGGGGGCCCTTCTTGATCTCCCACTGAATCGTGGATAAAGAAAGGGCTGAGCTCGATTGCCAGGGCGGACCTCACCAGCCCGATGCCGCCAATTTGATCGGAGCAAGGGTGATAAACCCGTCCGTTGGGTGGATGCATGAAGAGTGCCTCGGGACGAAAGGGAACTGTCAGCTTCTCTCCACCGCCGCAGAAAGACAGCATGTCCTGTTTGCTGGTGGCGTCTTGTACCAATTGAGTAAAAACGACCGGTCGATCATCACAACGCAGGAAGTTCCTCTCTCTCCCACACAGCGACAGGAAGGGGAAGTCTTCCTTGTAGCGTCCACTCTGGTTTACCCGGAGACGACTGAAGAAGAAGGCGAGGAACTTTCTGTCTGACGAAGTAAGATGACAAAAGAGAACACCAAAATAATCCATTAGAAAGTTGAATAAAACAATAATGCTGAGTTCCCACCTAAAACGTGTCACTGTCTCCAACTTAAGTGTGCATGTCAAAAGAAAGTTTGGATTTTTAATTGAGTGCTGGATGGATGCATATTATCGTGGCATATTGATATCATAATATAAAATGATCCACATTGTTATGTGATTTTTTTCCCATATCTCACAGCACTACGCGATCTTAATACTTAACTTACTTACTTAGCTTAACTTACTACTTAATGCCAGTGTTTCCCAAACTTTTTTGAGCTGTGGTGCACTTTTTGCATTGAAAACATTTCAAAGGACGCCAAATATTTTAATTTAAAACTATGTCGCCTATATTCAGTAGGAATTACATAAACCTCCAAAATTATTCCAAAATCAAATTTTTCACACTGACAATGTCACCAAAAGTTGATGTCTGCAGACCCTGAACAACTTCCGGTCCGAGTGATGCAAAAATAATTCATGTTTTTAATGACATAATTTTATGACTTTTCTCCAAATATTACTTAAAACTCCTAATATGACGCAAAAAAATGTGCTTACACAGACTTTACGTCGCCAAAAGTTGATGCCCTAGAAACCAAACAACACCGGTGTGCCGCGGCATGGTGGTTGGGAAACACTGCATTATGAAAAACAAGGTTCAATGGTGTGTTTTTATTTGTCCTTCAGCTACAAATCAGATATTTTTCTTTTCTTACATTTCTCCATGCTTGGCCATGCTGTGGTTGAAAGTCGGGACAAATGGACAGCGTTTTGGCGGGTATACCGGCTTTCGCGAGTATGACGTTTATTTTGACCGACGAAAAACAATAAAATATATTTATTCTAAAACGACAAGATCACGGGCGTCCCGGTGGAGCGAGTGGTTAGCGCATCAGCTTCACAGCTCTGGGGTCATGCGTTCAAATCCAGGTCATGTCCATCTGTGTGGAGTTTGCATGTTCTCCCTTGGCCTGCGTGGGTTTTCTCCAGGTACTCTGGTTTCCTTCCACATTCCATGGACATGCATGGTAGGCTGATTGGACACTCTAAATTGCCCCTGGGTAAGGATGTGAGTGTGCATGGTTGTCTGTCTCCTTGTGCCCTGCGATCGGCTGGCCACCAATTCAGGGTGTCCCCTGTGAAATATGAATTGTATTCTTATATTTAATCTTGCACCCTTCTGCACTCTTATGAATTTAGTCACTAGAATAGAATTTTTACTGACACCTACAGGTCAAGGCCTGTCATCACTTTGTATATAACACACCCCTTTTCGTGTTCCCGCCTAAAGTTTGTCTCCGCCTAACTTCTATAAAATACCATCACCGACCGAGCGGACGGCGTATCTGGTTGGGGAACCTCGACGTGGACGCTGGCTCTGTCCGTCCACTCGCCCCCTTCTTAGGAAGGGTGGGGGCTAGCCAAGGGGGCTAGCCAAGAACAAAGGAAGCGGACCAAGCAGCGACCATTTTGAGAGCGGTCGAGATGAGGCCTCCCTTCCAGATAACCTCCTTCGGCCGGGAGTTAAAAACTACCACGTGTTTTGCTGCTTCCTCTGTATGAAGATTATTGTCGAGGCAACCCAGCTTTGACATCCCCCGCCTCTGGCCCGGAGTCAGCTGGGATAGGCTCTGGCACCCCCCACGACCCTAATGAGGATAAGGCGGTTCAGGAAAAAGAGATGAGATGACAAGATCACAATAATCTTCCAATTTAGAACTAAAATATTAAAGGACTAACACAAATAAAATACACAAGTTAAATACTTACTTACTTAGTTAAATACCCTAACTCGAGTGCAGGGAAGCAGGGAATGGACGAGGAAATTAGTGCTTAAAAGAAACTTTAATCACTTAAACTGGAGGCAAAGAAAATAATAAATAAATAACAAAAGACTTGGCGTCAAATAGTAAACGCAAACCTGACGGAGAAATCACGAGAGGACTTGGAAACATGGAACGAGGAGACGTGGAAACAAGGTAGCACAAATAAGATGGTCCGACAAATAACAAACAATCCGTGAGGTTTAAACAGACAAGACCGGAAATAATTCTCAATGACGCACTGCTGGAAACGAGAGGGAAGGGCAAGCAAGGAAAGACAAACAAGGGTAAAAAGCAAACATACACACACACGGAGGAGAAAATGAAATACCGTATTTACTCGCAGATAAGCCGCCCGCGCGTATAGGCTGGACCCTTAAGATTGCTGAATTTTACAATTTCTCGCGTATAAGTCGTATCCCGATTCCCAGTTTTCGACCCCATATTCATGGTTTTAATAGTGAGTACAAATTTCCAAGATGGCGCCGTTCACACGGGAGCCAGTAGAAGTAGCTCTGTACACTTATGTTTTTCGTGTTTTACAGCCCTTCTATCTTTTTTTAATTACATTTTAATATTTTTTAATACATTCCTTTTTACTTTACTTTGTACTTTATACTTTTTACTGTAATGTTTTTACAACTTTCCTTTGTTCTGTTAGCCTGGCTTCTTTCGGCTACTTTTTTTTTGGAACCATTCAGCCATGCCTACGCTGTCACACACATGGGACTGACTAGCTGTTACAATACGCAGCGGAAGGAGCAACACCTCGGTGCCACCGGGGATTCGGAGCTGGACAAAAGTGCCAGGAGAAGAGGCAACGCTTCTGACCAACCATTCCATCGTGGGATAAGATAGAAGAGCTGTCGGTGCTTACCAGCAACGGAGTCGAGGTGCCCCACTCTGCTACTGTTGTCTTCAGCTCCAGACTACTGAGGAACTGTGCGGATAAGCATGGAAGAGTGACTCTGCATATTCTCTACCTTGGTCACAGTCTGCAGAATTTCCCCATCTTGTGGAAGACTTCTTGTGTGTGGTTCCAGTTTTTGTTTCCATTTTCCAGTTTCCAATGACTTTGATTTGCTTTGTACTTTTTGCTTTTGCTTTGTTGTTGTGCGGCCTTTGCGACTGTACTGTCTAACTTATAACTATGCCTTCTCTTGTTACTGTCACAATGAAATTTCCTGAATACGGGATGAATAAAGTTATCCAATCCAATCCAATCCAAATGTGTTACTTTCAAGGGAAAATCTTAAGAAAAATCATCACAAGTCGTATTTCTGAGATACTGTATGAATCAAAAGCACATTATTAGGGTCAATATCATAAGGAAGTTAATATGCCTGTCTTTGTAAATGCAAAATATTGAGTTTGAAAAAAGAAATAAGTATCTTGATGCGAACCTGATGCTTTCTAATTACATAAATAAAAAATTTCTTAACAGAAGTTTAAGATGTTGTGGCAGCCATAATGCTTCCACTGTGGTCGGACTCATCTCAGGGGGGATGAGTCTGCCTACAGAGATGAGGTCAACAAACTGTCTTCGTGGTGTTTGGTCAACAATCTCACACTAAACACCACGAAAACTTAAGAAATAATCCTGGACTTTAGCAAACGCAGCACAGATCTGTCCCCAGGCAAAATGACCCCATCACATAGCCCGCAAAAATGAAGAATGCTAACAAAAAGAACAACAAAAACAAAAAACGTTTACGTTGTTTATACCTTTGAAACAGGTGACAAAATTCTTCATTTTGGTGTCATCCAGAAACAGCTGCAAAAAAGTCCACAAGTCGACATGTGCTGAACACAAACATGAGCAGCGACACACACCTGTCCTTGGTGATCAATGTAGTAGAAGTATTCTCGGATCCGTGGCTCGGGGCTCTGACCCTGGACATATGCAGCGAAGGTCCTGAGATTGCTGTAGCCGGCGTCATGGCAGCGCAGACCGGCCAGCTGTCTCACGAGCACGACGGTAGTCCCAAGACACAACATGAGCTCTCATCCAAACTGTGGTTTTCTGGAAGTATAGACACGGTATTACTGAATCCAACTTTATCCTTAGCGTGACCGGAATATAAGGGAAAAAAACCTAAAAAATGATTACATTGAACCCAATTGTCGTTACTTCTACGACCCGGAAATGTTTACATGTTGGTGTTTAATATCACTACTGCCACCAAGTGGACAGTCATGGCCTAAATAAAATGATTATTGGAACAGAACAGGGTAACAAAATACGTATGCCTATAAATGTTTCCAATTAAATATTTGCTGCAGCTTTGGAAACTATCAGATTTTACGGGGTTCAGAACTTAAAAACACACTAATTTAATTAATTCATTCATTCATTTTGTGAATACAAAATACAAAACATTACAGACCAACCAGTTTGCATTTACATTGCAGTTTCCGTAAATCAAGAAACTACAAAATGTAAGTACATTATATCAATTAAAATAGTTACGATATGACCTTAAGATAGTGTGAACAAAGTCCAATAAAATACTAAATGAATATATTACTTATTACATATTTCTGAATGAGGTTAAAGTACAGACTCGCATTTATGTTTGTTATCAAGATACTTAACATACTACATTTTGTTTCTTAAAGACCACACTTTTATTAGCAATATCAAAGTCAATGTGACATGGTGATCAAATATTATATATATATATATATATCTATTATAGTATTGATATTTATGTAATGCATTTTTACTGAGGGTGGCCTGGCGGATGAGTGGTTGGTGCGTTGGCCTCACAGTGGAAGTCCTGGGTTCAAATCCACAGGTGCACTGAACTTGTGTGGATTTTGCATGTTCTCCCTGGGCCTGTGTGGGTTTTCTCCAGGTACTCTGGTTTCCTCCCACATTCCATGGACATACATGGTAGTCTGATTGGCCACTCTAAATTGCCTCTAGGTATGAGAGTGAGCGTGAATGGTTGTTTATCTCCTTGTGCCCTGCGATTGGCTGGTCACCAATTCAGGGCGTCCCCTGCCTCTGGCCCGAAGTCAGCTGGGATAGGCTCCAGCACTCCCCGCAACCCTAGTGAGGATGAAGTGGTTCAGAAACTCAAATGAGATGCGTATTTGAACTATGAAGTAAATAGAGCAGGGGTGGCGAACAATGTTCCCTCTAATTTTTCGTTAGTCTGGGCAGAAAGACAACCTCCCTGAGCGCACTGAGTACCAGTGTGAGCGACATCATTGGTACTCGGACAATTCGTCTAAAGACGTTTCGCCGGCGAACCTTTGACAGACGGGCAGGTCGCCGAACGGACGTTCGGCCGAACGTTCGTTCGGCCCGTTCAGCCGAACGGAGGTTTCGCCGAAACGGGATTCGCGCGCTCGCCCCGCCCCCGGATCGTGTGTGCACAAATTTTTCTACCTCGGCCCGTGGGCCATGTACGGCCCGTTAGGATTTTTAATCCGGCCCGCCGCCGGCGTTGTCCAAATTATAGTAAAAATCAATGATTCATTTTCCTTTGCCGCTCATCACTCTCAATTTATTAGTCTACCATCAATGGCAGCCCGGGAATAAGCACTCTTGGGCGGGCATGGCAGCCCGGGAATAAGCACTCTTGGGCGGGCAGATGTAGCAGAACCGAGCCGTAAAATGACAGCAATCGAGTTAAATCCATCTTAAAACAGCATTTAATGATTAAATACAAATACTGGAGCTCTTTGGACATTAGAACCGAGCCCAGGGAAGTGAATTCCTCGGTAAAATGTCGCGATGGAGGCAAAAAACGTCTATATACGTCCATTCGCCAAATGGCTCAAAATGCTATCAAATTCGGTCAAATCCAGCCAAAAACAGCGTTTAATGATTAAATACAAATACTGGAGCTCTTTGGACATTAGAACCGAGCCCAGGGAAGTGAATTCCTCGGTAAAATGTCGCGATGATGTCGCGATGGAGACAAAAAAACGTCTATATACGTCCATTTGCCAAACGGCTCAAAATGCTCTCAAATTCGGTCAAATCCAGCTGAAAACAGCACAAATAGTAGTATTTGTATTTAATCATTAAACTAACAAATACTAGTATTTGTATTTAATAATTAAACTGTTTGAACGAACGTTCATTCGGCGACCTGTCCGTCTGTCAAACGTCCGTCGGCGAAACGTCTTTAGGCGAATCATCCGGTCACGACATCATCATTGCTCGCTATGGGCACACCAGTATCACACCTGCCACAAGCAGGTGCATATCAATGTTGCCTCTAATATTTCATGTAAAACACGAAAAACATAAGAGTGGACAGAGCTACTGCCACTGGCTGCCACTTAAACGGCGCCATCATGGGGAAAGGGGTAAAAAAAATAATAATTACTGCGCGCCATATGATTGCTGCTGCGCAGAGAAGACGAGAGTAGTGCGCAATTGCGCACGCGCGCAGGTTAGAGGGAACATTGGAGCGAACATGCAGCCCAAGAGCCGCATGCAGCTCCTGGTCAAAATGAATGCGGCTCATTGCTTTTTAAAAATCATATTTTGTATATAATGTAGCTCTTTGCCTCGTTTCATGTTTCTCTTATTTTTATTCTCTCTTAAAACACACTCAAATCCATCAGGGCCCATTAAAACAAATAATTCATTATATTTAAAAATAATTTGGAAGATTGATTTTTTTTTTTTTGCTGCTTCTGAAACAAGTAGGCTTTTTGTCTCGTTGCGTCTAACTTGTTCGCCGCCCCTGGAACAGAGCATGTAGTTAATATCTACAAAGGCACAATACATATTTGATAAGTGACCAATTGTGTTAAATATGGGTTGGGTCAGGTTTTGTTGGGGTTTTTACCCTATGTGACCTTTTTTTCATCTTCCATACTGCCCATCCTCGGAAGGGTTGCGGGGGATGCTGGAGCCTAATCCAGCTGTTTTTGGGCAAAAGGCAGTCTACACCCTAGACTGGTTACCAGTCAGTCGTAGGACACAGAGACACAGACAACCGCTCACTCTCACGATCACACTGCCACCAAGTGGGAATTGAACCCAGACTGCCCGCACCAAAGGCAGGCAGAAGAACCAACTTCACCATCGGGTGGCGCATAGATGAATTATCCTTATTATTGTCCCTTGAGTTCACCTGTTGTTTCCCCTGCCCTTGAGATGGGTGAACCGTAACATTTAATGGCTGGCTAAAAACACATTTGCCCAACTGTATAAATTGTGCAAACTCTAACCAATTTTCAAATTGTTTGGGTTTCCATTAACGTCAGAGATACAGTAAATAAATTGCATATTCGCTTGAAAAAAACAATGATGGTACTTTTTTTTTTATCTCGCCATATTAATATGGTTTGTTATGAACTCAACCCTTTGTAAATCGGAAAAAAACCGCTATCGTAGAGACCGCCATTGAAGGCCTCAACCAGAAGATGGTCGCCAAAGACGCACGCCAGAGACTCCACTTTGAGACATGTTTTCTTTTATATATTATATCTATGTCCCAACCCATTTCCTTTTGCAGGAAGGGCGGGGCATTTTTCCTACCTGGGCCCGCTCACACGGAACAATATGGCGATGTAGCTGGATTTACGGACACCGACCTAATAGTAAGTTTGTATGTTAGTCAGTACTAACTAAACCCGACCTGGTCCATATCTAGCACATTCTAATGATAATTTAGAGTTTACTGTTATTGAGTTTCGGAAGTAGCAAACGTTTTCTGACTAGGGTTACTTTAGTTTCGAAAAGGTGCTTTTCCCAATTTTCTCAAAATTTTCTTTTACCCTGCACTTTTGTCGTTTAAGTGTATTGTAAGGCTCCCCTGTTTTAATATCGTCATTGACTCCTCTTTTGGAAGTTTCGCTCATACGGAGCCCCCAGGCGCAGGTGTCAAACCGGCGGCTCGAGAGCCATATCCGCCCCGCTACATGAGTTTATGATTTCATGTGTTGATTTAATGTTTCATGCGCAAAATCAAATGAATATTTAAGAGAAAGAGAGAATATTTAGTCTTTTTTCTTTTTATTGTGAAAATTGAGTTTCTCCTTTTAATCATAAAAA